>NC_056742.1:413715845-413788345 GCF_019279795.1 Protopterus annectens | reverse complement strand
GTAGGGCAACATGGAGCAACGTAGAGCAAAGTTGCCTAAACACAGCCACACCCCCTAGCCTATCTGGACAGTAGTAAAATAGAAAGCAATGACAAGGTTCGAACCCAGGACACTGTGCACCATAATCAAAGTACTGAATCACTAAGCCATGACAGCTTAGGATAAACAGCCACTGTTAACATACATATACTTATAAATGGTAGATTAACCATTGCTAAGCAGGTCTGCAGTCAGCCGAGAATTTTCAAAAATGGCCAATCACAAAAAAGTGCGGGAAATGCGGCATATTTAAGCTCCATAGGCGGGAATACTTGCCATAACTGATTGTAGCTCCCATCTGCAGTTAGAATCGCTGGTGCTGGAGAGGGTACTCACTTTCGAGCGCAATGCTGGGGCATCGTGGAGTCAAAATACTTTGTTTGGCACCTTGTCCACCGTCATGAGTCAAGACTCCTGCAGGGCCAGTTCCAAGGGACGGAGTACAAAGCAGAGGCTTGGAACCGGTTAGCTCATGATCTTACCAGTGCCACAGGCATCCCTCGGACTGGTGAGCAGGTCTGTCACCACCATGCAGACCTGAAGAGATGGAAGCAGGACCTACTGAACCAATGGATACAGGAGGCCCTTGACATGCAAGATGCCCCACTACTGAGTAGGTAGCCATGGAATGCAGTATGTAAGACATGCTAATTTAGTCTATATAATGGATAGGTATGTCTCAATATCCCTTTATTTACTTCACAGCTGCAGGTGTCTGTGCTGCAAATCAGCAAGCCTATGCAGATAGGCTGCTAAGGCTGTGCCACCAGGCAGGTTAATAATTATTCTGCATGTATTGTTATATAAAATAGGTGAGAGAGCCTGAAAGAAAGTGTTGTAGCCCAATAATACAGCCATAAAATGCCCTGAATAATTCCTCTGTATGTACTGTTATATAAAATAAGTCAGAGAGTCAGAAAAAGAGTGTAGTATCCCATTAATAAAGGTAAAATAAGTCCAGAATAATATCTCTGCATGTACTGTCATATAAAATAAGTGAGTGAGCCTGAAAAAGAGTGTTGTAACCTATTAATACAGGTATAATATGTCTTGAATATGTCTTCCGTATGCACTGTAATATCAAATAAAGGAGAGAGCCTGTAGAAAAGTGTGTAATGTAATTAATAAAGGTATAATACTTGGAGTGTGTCTGTGTCACTTACTTTGAAATGTTGTTGTACCCTTGCATTATATAAATAGTACTGTTGTATTAAGTGCTGTCAACCCACAGTTGGGCAGTCCCATATAAAGTGGATGATGGAAATGCCAGTAGCTGTGAAGCATATATACAGTCCTCAACAGTAGGTTAATGGCTGGCATGCATAGGTAAATCTGGCACACAAGTAGCTTGTTAATGTGTTCCCCGGAAATGTGAGTGTACTACACAAAATGTAGGGTTCTGTAGAAATGTAACTGAAAATGTCACGTGAACACATCCAGATATGTAGATATATAAATATAAATAAAATAAATAACTATGTAGCAGTAACATCTGCATCCTGGACAGTTAGTATGTCAGATATAGGTCAGGTATATAATGAACTAGCCAAATCCATTACACAACCTAATGCATGTTGCCTAGTGTAATAACACATGTAGGGGATATACACCTGCAGTCACTAGGAATGTAGTGCAGACTAAAAGTACTTATAAGATGTTAATGGAGGTTTCTTTCTACACCCTACTTTATGTGCATAAACAATGCAATTCCACACCTCAATGGGTATGTCTAATCTCAAAACATTTGTTGGGACATATGTCCTATTGTTCTATAAATACCTGCATTTACTTTGATGCATGTGCCCTGTTCAAACACCACAATCTTGGTGGCCTGTTGCCACCAATCATCCCTGCATGCTGTTGGAATGTCCACTGTCGTTCAATATATGCATGCGTTATGCTTGCTGTTCAACTGTTGGAACTGTGGTGTGTTGGATTAATGGGAATATTACTGCATGCTGTTACAATTAATTTGGAATGCTGTTGTTTATGTTGTAATTAAACACACCTAATCACAGAACTATGGGAAGGCCGGTCCCAGCGGACCCACCTGTCCCTCCTCAGCTAGCAATTGCACCTGGCACCAGCAGGTCCGGTGCCCAGCCTGGGCTCCCCTCCTCCATTGGTCCTGTGCCACCTTCGGGTGGAAGCGCTGCAGGAGATGGGGCTCGTCCCCCCTGTGCAAGCATAGGAGGAGAAGGGCCACCTGTCACCCTCCGAAGGGTCCGGGCTGTGGTGGTAGGGAGATCCAGAATTCAGTCGCTGATCCCCTACGCCAGCTCCAGGCGAAAGTGGCGCGACTCATGGGTGAGCCTGCCCCTCCTACACAGCCTGCAGCACACCCACCTTCGGGGCCGTGAAGGTGCAGTGGTGACTGCCCATGGGTGGGGATCTCAGTTCCACTGTTACCATCTGTGGGCTCATGGGCTTGCGATTTCCAAACATCCGTCCCCGTCAATTGTGTTCACCCACCCCATGTGTCATACTCCACCCCTGTATGTGTCTTGTTTGTCTTGTCTGTTTACCTCCCCAACCTACCTCCCCAAATATACCTACTTCCTCTACCTCACTTTCCACTCCCACCTGAAAATAAAAAACAAGGCAATCTGTTCCCACAAAAAATTATGCCCCATACAGAGCTGCCCATTTCGCACACATGTCCGCTGGACATGTAAACTGATAATTATAATTGGCAGTACAACATACTTTGTTGTCCTCACCCCTCTCTCAGGGGTGGAAGGTTTCAAATTTCACTCCAAATTTATTGCATATGCACAGCTGTTGATGGTAAAGAAATGGGCAGCTATGGACCTTCCCTACACCCGTCCTGCACATCCGAGCTTGTTTTCCTACTGTCTTTCCCTCTTTGTTCTCCCTTTTTCACCACTTTCCTATCTCCCCATTTTCTTTTCTTTCAAAGAAATTAGCGCGGGGGTTAGCGGGAGTAAGCACTTTTAAGCAGTAGTTAGCGGGTTTGAGCGAGTGTGCGCATGTGTGCGCTTAGCTAAGTATTGCTAAGTGTCACGCAAACCCATGCAAACCCGCTTAGAACTGCTTAAAAGTGCCTTAGTCAGTCTGCATGGCAGGGCCATTGTTCTGCTGAGCAGCAAAATAAAACACCTCTGTCAGTCTCGAACTCTGGACCTTGGACAAACTACAGTGCATGAAGTACCACTAAGCCACAGTAGATATACAACAAGTTGGTGCTGTAATAAATATATCATGCATTACAATGAGTGAATGTAAAGGGAAAATAGGAATGCCATAACACAAATCTTGTTCTGTGGATCTTTACCAACATTTGTTGTGAAATTGCATGACATGACTGTGAAAAGAGAACCAGCCATTCTAGCAGGAAATAATGTTACAGTAGCACTTTACAAACCCCACACAGTATCAGAGCAGGATAAACACTGGCATATTTGAATAGGGCAGAGGCCATACTTCCCAACTGTGACTGCTTTTCAGGGATGTCCCTGATTCATAAACAAATGTTAGCTTTGTCCCTCAGAATCCCTCTGAAAAGTACTGACGGTAGGTCGAAAAGTGGGGAATTACACTTAATGAATAATATCAATAAGTAAGAGTACACACTGCATGCACGTCAGAAAAGGTGTATTAATACATATGCTCTGATTCTCTCACAGTCTCAACTTAATGTCTGTAATATATTACAGGTGTACCCCACTTATATGTACCTTTCCCTGAGGCTGTTCAAATATATACCTGAGTGTATCAGAGGCCTGGCAGAGGCAGAAATACACAGGCATTTCAGCTTTTCTGCTGTTACACACTCTGCAAATAGCTTTGGAACGAGTCCCACAAGCATACCCTCATGTAGGAGTACAACACAGAAATATCAAAGGATGTAGCCATGTACTGTTAGCAACCAACTGTGACAATGCCATTGTTCCACTACAGAAAAGAACGGTGTGGTGCACAGACAAAGAATAATAGGCTAACCTCTGGCTACCATCTGGATATGTCCACAAGTGGGAGCTACGCAGACAGACTACTTGCCGTGTTAGACTAACAGGTACACAGCAACCCTGTATGTTCAGCAAGATAAACATCACACAATATATAATGCTCTCTGTACTTCTGCACCCCTACCCAAAAGAACAATATACCTGTGTATTCAGGCTCTACCAAGGATGTAGGTAGGCATACTCAGTACTGAAATGTGTCCAGTTGTCTTGAGCAGCCAGTGCTAATGTCAACACAAATAAACAACAAACTGTTCAGAAGTGAGGTAATTAATATTTACAGTATAGTAGTTCACAAACAGTTCATGTGCCAGAGGAATACGTTGCAATAACTACTTTTGTATGGCAGTTAATTGTCTAATTAGAAAATAATGTACATATTCCCATGTATCTTGTGTAAGCATTTGGAGGGGTGAGTAAAATTCTACACTGACAAGTGTGTACTAGAAGCAGCAACATTCAGGTTTGAGTACAACATGCAAATCACTGGCTACAACCCTAGCTTCAGAGATAAGACGTATACCAACCTTTTGACTGACACAACGGTGTCCACAGCAAACAAGCATGGGCCGCACTTTGGAAAGCTGAAAGGGCTACACCTACCTAACCTAGCATTTTATAGCAGTGGGCTGCTATGACAGTGAGTACTGCAATTACCACACAGAAGGCTGCATGCAATTAGTAAATGGTGGGCACCAAATGGTGCAGAGGCCATCACATGCACATGTGCAGATACCTAGAAAAGCAGGCTGTACTTGTTGTCTACACATGCAATAATCTCATTGCAGCAAGAGAGAGAGAGAGAGAGACAGAGGCAGAGGCAGAGACAGAGACACAGACACAGACAAAGACAGACAAATAGACAGAAGCAGAGAGAGACACAAAAAAAGAAGAAAGAGCAACAGACAGAGAAAAAAATAAATAAAAAAAAATATTTCCTTTAAAAACAAACGGAACACACCAATACAAACGAAAGGTATGTAACACATATGTATTTGCTGGCATGTAGTAGATGTTTATGAAGAGTACTCCACATACTGTGAATCATCCATATGTGGCAGCAGTACGTATCTCTATGTATCTGTACATGTGCATAGGGCAAAGGACATACTGCAACTGTTTGTGAAGGGTGTACATACATACGTTGTTGAAGGTTGTTATGTGCATATTTCTATGTAGGTTGTAGTGTGTGGCAAAGAAAACAGCATGCAGTGCTGGTATATGACATGTGGTGGTTAAACGCTGTGGGTATACTCTGTCAGTTTTGCAGTGTTGCAGCCAGTGAGGCCTGCTAAAGCTACATGGGCTGAGGACACCTTCAATGCAGTCTGCACAATACTGTGCAATATTATTACATAACTGTTTATCTCACAACTGTCGCATAATTGATATTCCCACCATGAATAGTGGACTGTATATGTGCCTATATGTACATCTATATGCACAGCAATGGATGCTTATATGTATGTGTGTATGTATGTGTATATATATATATATATATATATATATATATATATATATATATATATATATATATATATATATATATATATAAAACTATATATATATATATATATATAGACATATATAGATATATATATAGATATATGTAGATATATGTAGCTATATGTAGATATATATAGATATATACAGATGTATGTAGATATATGTAGATATATATATATATATATATATATATATATATATATATATATATAGACATATATATATGTATATATAGATATAGAGATATAGAGATATATAGATATAGATAGATATAGATTATAGATATATATATATATATATATATATATATACACATATAGATATATATATATATATAGATAGATAGATATAGATATATATAGATATGTAGATATATATATATATATATATATATATATATATATATATATATATATAGAGGGAGAGAGACATGGGGCATACTTACTGCGACAGGTGCCTGGCAACCAAGGTATGGACTGAAGCTCAGTGTTGACACTGCAGTGCCATCCCTTCTTGCCAGAACACTGTACCCATTAACTACCACATAGGTGGTAGTCTACCTAACACCGAAGGTGTGATAAGGGAACATGGGACACAGGTGGACAGTAGCCTCCCCTTTGATAATCACAGTGCCACACTGGTCATGTACTCTGTCTACGTGGTACACATCATCACAAAAGGTGTGTCATCTAGGGAAATATAGGTCAGTGTCCCCCTCTACTTATCACACTTAAAACCTATAAGAGAGCACAGTGCCAACTACAGCAACTGGAAAGGCCACAGACATACCTCACAAAGAGTAATACTGGCCTCAAACAGATGCCCTATGCAGACTGACTCACAAAACCACAGCTACACTGTGTTGCATAGCGCCTACCCAGAGGTGACCTCTGCCTAACATACTGAGCTATGTCACACCCATAGGTTTTGGACATCCTCCACATAAACATATTACAATCCCTCCCAGATACATGCTCTAGGGCCCTACACCTTGTCAGCTCACTAAACAGCACATGCTGGAGGGATAGAGTCCTAACTCAGAGACATGACATACTCTGGAACAAACCACCTATCAATAGCAAACAAAGCTCCTCATTAGCAGTTGTCATATATACTCCTGATGATTGTTTGGGAGATAGGAAATACACCCTGGGAATCACCTCTGTGGCTCTGGTTGACAGGGGCAAGTGAAATTAAATTACATGTATGTCAAAGGCCAGGGTAGCATATGGCTAGGCTGCTGTAGACCCTAGGGCCAATAGCATATTACCTACCCATGACACGATGCACACACACATGTACTTAGTGCAATAATTGCTATGTGAGGTTGACTGAGTGTGATGGTGAATGTGTTGGTGAATGTGTGCAACGTCTGTAAAGGTGTGATAGCTTAGTGTGAAATTGCTACTGTCATGGTAGTTTGTGTCCTAGCTGTGATCCCAGCAACAGATGTGTATGCTATTGCTAGGCAGAAAAAGTAGTATGGCATACGGTGTGACGTAGTACCTTGTTGTCGACTGTGGTGTCCCATTGTAAGCTAAAGCAATACATGTATGCTTAGTGAGTGGTACTGCTGGTGAATCCAACTCCCATATGAACTGTAGTACTACCTGAAGCTGTAGGCCTAAACAGTACAGTATGGTGTATGTTCACATTGCTTGGAAACACTGTTTTGTGTGTTCCCTGTATTCCTCACAGATTACATACCTCAGGCATAAGGTTTTGTAAGTAGTGACACACAGTACTGTATGGTACACAGGTAAAGCTCATCTGGGTTGGCATACATTTGTGTGTTGTATGTATGTCTGATGTGTGTGTAATTATGCCTATACCATGCCCTCAATCATATCTGTGTTACAGGGTATATGTTTGTATCTAGCAACATGTATAGTCTAGTACAGCAGTATGCCACCTATATCAACAACTGTGCACATATGTTAGGCAGGGGTTTGGCATCAAAGACTACTGTGGTATACTGGTAATACTGTAACTGTACTTTACATTCATTGCAATGGATGACATATTTCTTCATGCATTAGCTTGATATATACCTCCTGTGGCTTGGTGTTGCATTGTGTCACATACAGTGTGCCATGTACTGTTGTATAGTCTTACATACTGGTTTCACTTTCTTGCTGTGCAGAACATGGTTTAATATATAGAACGTGCCAGGCACTGTCAGGCAGTTGTGGGCTGAGGACTGATATGTGGTATTAAAAGTGTGTATCTACTGACAGCCAATAGGTTGCTATATATGGCATTTCATTGATATCTGTACTTTAGAATGTTAAGTGTGCCACATGACTTGCTCACAATTATTGTTTTATTGTCTTCCAGGGACATGTCTCACCATCGCAACCCTGTGTATTCCCCTGAAGAGGAGGAAATAATCATATCCACACTAATACAACATCACACCCTGCTGTTCTCCAGAACCAGCCAGGACCAGCATGGGCGCACTGCACTGTGGCAAGATGTTGTCCATCTGGTGAATGATGTAGGCATGCATAACCAGATTTATGAGCAGGTACGCCATCACTGCAGTGATTTAATTAGACATGTCCGTCAGCATGCCTCCGATGTCCACAGACAACAGCTTGCCCCAGGTGGTGGTGCAGCATCACATCCGCCCCTCACCAGAGTGGAAGAGCTGCTCCTCAGCGTGGTGGCTCCTGGCCAACCACTACAATAGACATGTGTCATCATGGAGGCTGGAGTCACCCAGCAAGTTGACTCAGAGCGTGCAGGCAACATGGCATATCTGTAGACTGCTGTTAGCTCGATTGTTAGAACATGCATATGTCAGATGTGTACTGTGTATTTAGAAGATGTGGAGCCTGGTGTTGTGCAATACTGATAATTTGGAACATAATCTGTATGCCTGTGACTGTCACCCATTGTATTACTGTAAAATTTAAAACTCACAGCAGCAATGCCATAGTTGTTGACACTGACAAACTGTCTCATATCCTTGTAGGTCCCTCTGGTGTGACAGCAAGACAGCAGACCCATGCTGGTGAGTGTTCTACATTTAATATAACAAATAACATGTGCATGTCATAGGTGAGTTGTAGGCCATATACACATGTAAAACACCTACACATAATGCATGCTCTGCATGTTTTCTGTGGGACTATGCACATCCCAGTAACATGAGTAGCTGCCTCAAACACATGCAATACACAGAGCATCCCAAACAATTCTGGTACACTGTAGTGGACATTGTATAGGCAGAGTCAATACACATGCACACAACATTCACCACTTTGTCATACGCAGTAAGTGCTAATATGATACACAAGGCGTATTTAGACACCTGCTGTAAGGTCAGACTCCAGTATCCCAAATGTCATCCACACAGCACACATACTATACCTGAGGGGTAGAGGCCTATCATGGGGCAGTGCAACACTCTTCAACACACAACACATTCATGTTAGGCAATGCTCCCTATTGAACACCTTACATACCCATGTAACAACTGCCTGTGAAATGGTTAATGTAGCCACAGTGCTGCAGTTCAGGTACAGCAAGATAGCTGCCAGTGTGGCACACATTAGTGGCCTTGAGTGACCACATGATGCTGCCTGATGATGGCTCATGGTACTACACTACATCCAGTTACAGTAACTACAGTACTACACATAGCATTCATTGCTATACACCTGACAGTTGTGTGCATCCAGCCATAGTCTGTATACCTATGAGTGATGGTGCACAGGACATTGAAAGCATTTAATACTTGCACAGCAATGTTGTGTCCATGCACACATTGTGTTCCAGGGTGAGGCCAATCATTGAACAACACACATGCATCAAAGACATGTATACTGTTATTAACAAGGACTCTCTACACTCACACTGCATGCTGTTGAGCAACACACATCCTGCATGCTGACACGTGTGATAGGACTCTTTGGCTTGTGATACTGTACTCCACCATCAACCACTAATGAGTATGTTCTGGATTGCTGTTGGTGTGTGTGTGTGTGTGTGTGTGTGTGTGTGTGTGTGTGTGTGTGTGTGTGTGTGTGTGTGTGTGTGTGTCAACTTTAGTGAGTAGTGTATTTGTGTTCATGTTCATGTGTGCATGTGTGCATGTGTTCATGTGTGCATGTGTGCTAACATCATGTACAGATTGTAAAGTGTGTTTCCTGTCTTCCTCTCACAGGTGCTGAGGTTGTGTTGGTTGAGTGCAGCAGGGAACCTGAAGTCACTGCCACAAATAGTGGAAATGATGATACATGTGTTGTGGCACAGGCAGGTTTGACAGGGTCTGTCGTTGGTCCTCCAATCGACAGTACACAGCTTTCCACCCCATCTATGCGCACATTCATACTGCCAATACATCCCTCATCACCAATGGCCTTAGCTGAGGGACAGCATAAAGTAGTCATTGACCAGGATAGTGTGGTATCTATGGCACATGCATCCCCTCAGAGCAGCCATACCCAGATTCCTGGAATGGTACCACATAGGCAGATGTCCAGGGGTTCTCCTGGGAGCACTGCTGGTCGTAATTCCCCTGGCAGACATGCCCCCACAGGTTTTACAACCTCAGGTATGTTTTGGGCTGTAATGCAGGCACAGGCATGTATGGAACGGTACACCAGACAGGGACTAAGGGCGCAGAGGGCCCATAACATTGCTATCAATGACAGTATCCGTGACCTTGCCAGTGCCATCTGTAATTACACCGAGGTCATTAATAGACGTTGGGGGGAGACATTAGATGTCCTCCGCAATGTTATGTCCATGTGCCAGGACAGTGCAGGACAGCTGAGATGTCGACGTGGATGTATGCCAGCAACATCATCAGCTGGCAGTTGTCGCGGATGACACACAAGTCACAGCCACTCCCGTAGTGGCAGTACCAGCCCCAGCAATGTTGGGGTTGGGCTGTCAATAGACCATCCTAGAAGACCACATGCACGTGGCTCTGGCCAGTCCCAGAAGGGACATTGGTCCAGTCAACATCCCTCTGCCTCTGATGATAGTAGCCAGTCTGGCCTGAACCTATGAACCTATGATAATGTTTGGAGTGCACATTGTTTATTGATGATACTGAGTGCAGGTTTTTTATCTTCTTTGCTTTCCCACTTTCTATGAACAACCTAAGTATCTGTAGTACATATTTGATTATGACAGGGTTCCAATATATTATATATGTGTCTGTTATCATATAACTGTGTGCACAAGGCAGGATTGGTGAATAGTGAGAGGTTCCTGGGTTAACACATGCAACTGCCAGATATGTGTGGCCCACTGCTGTACTCAGGCATGGCCTAAGTGTGTGAGCATGCCCAGTTTGGCCTTTCAGTATTTTGTTGCCTGACATTTGCCTCATTTATTCAAGTGTGTGAGCATGCCCAGTGTGACCTTTCAGTATGTTGCTGTCTGAAGTCCACTGCATTTGTTAATGTGTGTGTGAACATGCCCAATATTAACATTTATACTATATGTGTGTTGAAAATCAACTTGTATTTTTACTGCAGGGCTCACCTTTGTGTCATAACTCAACAGGGATTATGATGTGACTGCAGGGTTTCCATGAGACACTTTGCATAGACTTATCAACATGTCTTCATACAGGCTGACCAGTGAAATACTGTCATGGTTTAGTTGTTCAGTACTGTGACTATAGTGCACAGTATCCTGGGTTTGAGGACTGTCACTGCTTTATATTTTCATACTGGCCAGACCAGACTGCTTAAGGAACAGTAAAGCAAATATGAGCATGTTTACCTGCTTTTGCGCAACTATGCCCAACTTTGACCGAACTTGCCCAACATTGCTCAACGTTAACCAACATTGCTGAACGTTGCCCAATATTGCTCAACATTGCCCAAAGTTGTACTAGTTAGTGTGTGCAATTTTGTTTGCATATACTAAATAGTGGTAAAAGCTGTTTAGCACTGCTTTATATTGCTTAAAACATGGCAATCATGCCTCAGGTGGTGCTGCAGGGCTGCCTATGTTGGATGCACATAGTACACTCCCTATACATGTTTGAAAACAGGTAGTGTCAAGTTAGGCATCCCTTTTACTATATGTGTGAGTCAGAGAGAGGTATCATTTCTAGGGTTCCTACTGAGCCAGTGTATGTGCTATGCATTGCCTCTTTGCCAAGGCCAAAGCATACTGGGCATGCCTCCTTCTGCCTACTGGGGCAGGCTCATGTTGTTCCTCCTCCGAGTCACGCTCTGCCTGTGATGGCCTTGGCAATGGTGGGGGGCTGTTTGGCCTGGGCCTATGCTGATCCTGCTGCAGCTGTTTTTGCAGGATCATATTATGTAGCATAGCACATACCATGACAATTTGGGTACATGTAGTTGGTGAGTACTGCAAGGCTCCACCAGATGTGTCCAGGCACCGGAACCGTGACTTGAGCAGCCCAAACACATGCTCGAGTACATTCTGTGTTTGTGCGTGTGCCTCATTATGGCGTTCCTGTTCAGGTGTGTGTGCATTTCTGATGGGTGTCATCAGCCACGGCTCCAGTGCATATCCAGCATCCCCCACTAGGTGACCATGAGGGATGTCCCCATTGGCAAATGTCTGGTACAGCTGTGTCAGATGCCAGATATAGGAATCATGGTAGCTTCCAGGGCAGCCAGTACACACATTCAGTATTATGCCCTGGGCATCACACATGACCTGGCAATTGATGGAGGGGAAGCCCTTGTGGTTAAAGTAGGCCCTACCCCGCTCACCGGCTGGTGCTTTGATGCATATGTGCATGCAGTCTATTGCACCCACTACCTCAGGGTATTCCACTATTTGCTGGAAAAGATGCATATTGCGGGCCAATACCTCATGGGAATTGGGGAAATATACATGATTACCGACATGTGCTGACATGGCTTTCAGGAACTGGTGCAGTACCCTGGATGCTGATGCCTGTGAAATCCCCATCACATCACCAGTTGGTCTCTGGAAGGTACCTGTTGCTAGTATTCTTAGGCCAACATATACCTTGGTCTCCACTGGGATGGGTTCCCCTCTGTTGGTTCTGTGTGTGAGGCATGGCCTGCACAGCTCAACAATTTGCTGCATGAGGTCTCTGTCCACTCTATAGCGCTCCACTATCTCCAGCTCATGTAGCCCCTGGTAGGTTACCCTGGGCCTGTACACTCTTCTCCATCTCCTCACTGTGGGTTGCTCAGCAGCATTCGCATTGTCACCACCCTCAGCATGTTGCATATGTCGCTTTATAACAGCAATGGCAGCCCCTAACATTTCTTTGTCTCAGTAAAGCTTTTTAAGTTTTCACTTCTCTTAGTTTACTGCAGTGTTGCAGTGTCTCTGAGGAAAACATGGTGGAAAGTTGTTTGCAGAGTTTTAAGTGCTGGGCTGGGCTACTGTACTGCCTGTGTAATTGCCTGATTCTGATTATTTTCACCTGCTAGCTCTGCTAGTTCTCCTTGGTTAACTTCCTACTATTTGTTGTGCTTTCTTTTCCCTTTCTGTTTCCACAGGGGGCAGCGCCGTGCAAACAAGCGCTAACACGTACACACCAGCTCACATGCATGCACACATGCTTACACGGCCTTACACAGATTTCAACAACCTTACACATGCTTACTCCGGCTTAAACGCTTGCACACGGGCGCACACGCGCGCTCACAGTCTTACTCGGATATGCAGGCGCGCACCCATGCGTAAACACATTGCAGGCACTTCAACAAGAAACTTTAGTGTTATCCATGGCATACACCTTCAATTTCTTGCCTTTAGCTAGGATACCTGTTGACACACCTCTTCCAGTGATGAGTAACTGACAGCAAACACATGCCACTCTGCTACAATGGGCTTACATTCTTTCATACATACCCCCCTCGTGATGTCACCTATCTTCTACTCTGATACTCCCCTTATCCTACTCTTACACTCCACAGACTTTGCTCATTTGCCATGTAAAATTGGGATTCCCTATCCTTACCCTCATTTGCATAGATTGCCTACTAATGCTTGGTTACATCTCTTAGACTGAGCTTCCCCCCTTAGCAACCTCTACTCAGTAGCCATGTTGTCTTCAGCCTGCCATTCACTTGCATGGAAAACTAATATTTTCAATAAAACCCCTATTTGTGGCTTTTAATTTTTGGTTTTCTGGTTTTTAAAGTGCAGCACATTTGCGCGGCGCTGCGCTACGCTTAAACTTCGGAGATCGAGGTTTTTTTTTTATTTTGCAACGGGGAACATTGCCAGTGGCCTTATATTTGGCCACTGGCATGCTTTCTCAACTGGATGCATCCTTTTTTTGGAGCTGTCACGGCTCCGTTTTGCTATTTGCAGAACGGTACTCAGTTGTCAATGGAGTACATTTCTACAAATAACACTACTCTTACTCGGACAGGTTAAGGTTTCCTGGATCACAAATTTACCTCATTTGCATAGCTTTCGGCACCAAATTAGGTAATTTGCAAAACCTAGCCCTGTCCGTGTAAGAGTCATTTTAGGAGCTCTCTTGCACGCCCCTGCCTGCTGTTTCTGGATCGCTCAGCGGACATGTTGGCTGCATGGAGTCTTACTCTACTCTTAGACTCCGTGCAAGCTTTCGTGAATCCGGCCCATATATATATATATATATATATATATATATATATATATATATATATATTTATATGTGTGTGTGTGTGTGTGTGTGTGTGTGTGTATCTTATTTAAGATTTGAGTCAGTAAATATTGTGTGTCTTTAATTCAGTAAATATTGTGTCTCTGTCTCTCTGCAGTTAAGTTGCCTGAAGTGTGAAAAAGTGTAGCCATCTGGGCTCACTGAAAGTTGTTGGACTGCTTTGAAATTCCTTTGTTAGTGTTAGTTAGCTTGGGGGTTTCTGCTAACATTAAAATCTGTGTTGGTTACATTTCTAGTAATCATTTTAAATCGAGTTGCTGGCTACTGAGACTTGTCTGCATATATCAACTGGACACAAACTAATTTAAGTATATTTTTCTCTGCACTTATTTAAGATTTGAGTCAGTAAATATTGTGTGTCTTTGATTCAGTAAATATTGTGTCACTGTCTCTCTGCAGTTAAGTTCCCTGAAGTGTGAAAAAGTGTAGCCATCTGAGCTCACTGAAAGTTGTTAGACTGCTTTGAAATTTCTTTGTTAGTGTTGGTTAGCTTGGGGGTTTCTTCTAGCATTAAAATCTGTGTTGGTTACATTTCTAGTAATCATTTTAAATTGAGTTGTTGGCTACTAAGTCCTGTCTGTATATATCAACTGGACACAAGCTAATTTAAGTATATTTTTCTCTGCACTTATTTAAGATTTGAGTCAGTAAATATTGTGTGTCTTTGATTCAGTAAATACTGTGTCACTGTCTCTCTGCAGTTAAGTTGCCTGAAGTGTGAAAAAGTGTAGCCATCTGGGCTTACTGAAAGTTGTTAGACTGCTTTGAAATTCCTTTGTTAGTGTTAGTTAGCTTGGGGGTTTCTGCTAGCATTAACATCTGTGTTGGTTACATTTCTAGTAATCATTTTAAATCAAGTTGCTGGCTACTGAGACTTGTCTGCAAATATCAACTGGACACAAGCTAATTTAAGTATATTTTTCTCTGCACTTATTTAAGATTTGAGTCAGTAAATATTGTGTGTCTTTGATTCAGTAAATATTGTGTCACTGTCTCTCTGCAGTTAAGTTCCCTGAAGTGTGAACAAGTGTAGCCATCTGAGCTCACTGAAAGTTGTTAGACTGCTTTGAAATTTCTTTGTTAGTGTTGGTTAGCTTGGGGGTTTCTGCTAGCATTAAAATCTGTGTTGGTTACATTTATAGTAATCATTTTAAATTGAGTTGTTGGCTACTAAGTCCTGTCTGCATATATCAACTGGACACAAGCTAATTTAAGTATATTTTTCTCTGCACTTATTTAAGATTTGAGTCAGTAAATATTGTGTGTCTTTGATTCAGTAAATATTGTGTCTATGTCTCTCTGCAGTTAAGTTGTCTGAAGTGTGAAAAAGTGCAGCCATCTGGGCTCACTGAAAGTTGTTAGACTGCTTTGAAATTCCTTTGTTAGTGTTAGTTAGCTTGGGGGTTTCTGCTAGCATTAAAATCTGTGTTGGTTACATTTCTAGTAATCATTTTAAATCGAGTTGCTGGCTACTGAGACTTGTCTGCATATATCAACTGGACACAAGCTAATTTAAGTATATTTTTTTCTGCACATATTTAAGATTTGAGTCAGTAAATATTGTGTATCTTTGATTCAGTAAATACTGTGTCTCTGTCTCTCTGCAGTTAGGTTGCCTGAAGTGTGAAAAAGTGTAGCCATCTGGGCTCACTGAAAGTTGTTAGACTGCTTTGAAATTCCTTTGTTAGTGTTAGTTAGCTTGGGGTTTCTGCTAGCATTAACATCTGTGTTGGTTACATTTCTAGTAATCATTTTAAATCAAGTTGCTGGCTACTGAGACTTGTCTGCAAATATCAACTGGACACAAGTTAATTTAAGTATATTTTTCTCTGCACTTATTTAAGATTTGAGTCAGTAAATATTGTGTATTTGATTCAGTAAATATTGTGTCTCTGTCTCTCTGCAGTTAAGTTGCCTGAAGTGTGAAAAAGTGTAGCCATCTGGGCTCACTGAAAGTTGTTAGACTGCTTTGAAATTCCTTTGTTAGTGTTAGTTAGCTTGGGGTTTCTGCTAGCATTAAAATATGTGTTGGTTACATTTCTAGTAATCATTTTAAATCGAGTTGCTAGCTACTGAGACTTGTCTGCATATAAAAACTGGACACAAGCTAATTTAAGTATATTTTTCTCTGCACTTATTTAAGATTTGAGTCAGTAAATATTGTGTGTCTTTGATTCAGTAAATATTGTGTCTCTGTCTCTCTGCAGTTAAGTTGCCTGAAGTGTGAAAAAGTGTAGCCATCTGGGCTCACTGAAAGTTGTTAGACTGCTTTGAAATTCCTTTGTTAGTGTTAGCTAGCTTGGGGGTTTCTGCTAGCATTAAAATATGTGTTGGTTACATTTCTAGTAATCATTTTAAATCGAGTTGCTGGCTACTGAGACTTGTCTGCATATAAAAACTGGACACAAGCTAATTTAAGTATATTTTTCTCTGCACTTATTTAAGATTTGAGTCAGTAAATATGGTGTGTCTTTGATTCAGTAAATATTGTGTCTCTGTCTCTCTGCAGTTAGTTCCCCACCCCCTCCCTGTTTCCTGTTGTGGTGTTAATCTTGGTGGCTTTGGAATTGCCCGCCCCTGCTGTAAGTCTCTTTTTGCACACTCCTCCTGGACCCATCTCATTTGCTCACTCAACTGAGTACAGTGAGATAATATTTTGTTTTCAGATACTCCTACCAGTCCCATCTCCTCTGTGGTGTACAGAGAGAACACTTGGGAAGGACATTCTCCTATAGTATCTTAATATGCTCTGTTTTCTCCATCTCAAAAAAAAAAAATTTGCACTTCATCTGCCTTAGTACTCAATTGAATTTATTCTTCTGCCTTTATTACTGCTTGTTAGTAGCCTGATTCAATTGTAACTGTTATTCTAAGGCCCTTGATTTAAGCACTTGGGCTTCAAACCAGTTGTTTTACATTAAGAAGGTTTGCAGTCTACATTGTTATGGCAGGACAGGTAGCGTACATCCTTCTAAGTTGGGAACTACTGATTGAAGGCTCAGTGTCTGTTATTCTAAAAGTGTATTAGTTCTGGGTTAAGCACTTGGGCTTCAGGCCAGTTATTTTACATTACGAAGGTTTGTGGTCTGCACTCTTGTGGGAGGAGAGGCTAGATTCTGCCCTTCTGTGCTGGGAATTTCTGGTTAAAGGCTTATTGTGCATGTTTACTTGAACTGTTTCTTTCTGAAATCAGTACGCCTTGTTTGCTGTAGCATAGACTAGATTCAGGCCGGCTGGATCTAGCTTTGTTTGTATAACTTGTGCACTGATCCAGGCCATCTTTTTTGGAGAATGTTTCTCTGTACCCTAGTGGCAAGACTGTGCAGTTAGAACTTGTCTGATTGAAGACTGCTGGAACAGGGCTCAGTTTTAAGCTTTTTAACTGGTTAATTGGGTAAAGTGTTGTTTTGATTGTATCTGCTCTATTTTCTGGAAAAATAATATATATATATATATATATATATATATATATATATATATATATATATATACTTGTTTCTCGCCTTTCTGAACTAGTATAGCCCAGTTTTCTGGTTATTGCTGAATCCAGGGCTGTGTTACAAGTTTCTGTGTTGCCATACCTTACTTGGATAGAAGAAAGTTTCTCTGTTCACCTGTGTGAGAGGGGAGCTTTGAGCAGGCTATCTATCCCTGGAGGAGTGGTTTCAGCCCAGAAGTTAGTAGTTTATTGACCATTTTGGGCTAATTTTGTTTGTATCTGCTCTATTTTCTGAAAAAAAAATACTTGTTTCCCGCCTTTCTGAACTAGTATAGTCCAGTTTTCAGGTTATTGCTGAATCCAGGGCTGTGTTACAAGTTTCTGTGTTGCCTATACCTTACTTGGATAGAAGGAAGTTTCTCTGTTCACCTGTGAGAGAGGGCAGCTTTGAGCAGCCTATCTGTCCCTGGAGGAGTGGTTTCATCCCAGAAGTTAGTAGTTTATTGGCCATTTTGGGCTAATTTCTATCTCTTTCACTTCCCTGCTATAAAAACCTAATTTGTGCAGTTTTTAAGCTTGTATTCCGCTCAGCAAGTGCCTTCCAGGTGTTCTGCAGAGTCTACAGCAGCAGAGAGACAAAAGAGTGACTTTGGAGTTATTAAGTATCACTTTTCTGCTTTTCTTGCTGTCTTAACTAATTCCACCTAAAACGCCAGTTTTTTAGCGAATCTGTGATTTAAAAAGTTTGTTATTGCTACATATTGTACTTATTTGCTGCCTGCACTTGAATTGTCATTTTTGTGTTTAAATAATCTGTTTAACTGTTGTAGGCTACACACTAAAGTGTGATAGCCTTTTCTGTGCATTTAAAGTGTTGTTTTGATTGTATCTACTCCATTTTCTGAAAAAAATATATATACTTGTTACCCGCCTTTCTGAACTAGTATAGTCCAGTTTTCAGGTTATTGCTGAATCCAGGGCTGAGTTACAAGTTTCTGTGTTGCCCATATCTTACTTGGATAGAAGGAAGTTTCTCTGTTCACCTGTGAGAGAGGGGAGCTTTGAGCAGCCTATCTGTCCCTGGAGGAGTGGTTTCAGCCCAGAAGTTAGTAGTTTATCAGTCATTTTCTATCTCTTTCACTTCCCTGCTATAAAAACGGCATTTGTGTGGTTTTGTGCACAGAGCAGCACCATTTAGCTAGAGGTAAACTATTCTCGGCTCCACAAAGTCTACTCTTCAATTTTTCCCTTGGAACTAGACAAACCTTCAACTTAAGCACTCAAACCATTCATTTTACAGTCAAGCACTTGCTTAAAACTCATAGCAAGCACTAATTAACCCTAGCACTAGACCCCCCCTATACTGTCCAGAAGGACAAGGCTCTCTAATCGTCCCCACCAGCCAATCAGAAAAACAGCTTACTCTACCTATTCAGGCATGTCCAAAGGGCAGTTTCTGGTGTACTCTCCAGTCCAACTGGTGAATCTGGGCATTTTGAGGCAATGTTACAACTGCCTCATGTACACAGACAACCCTCTCCTCCTACCACCAAACACTAATATATGCGAGAGATGCAATTATACAGCCAAACTGAAGGCAAAGCTCTCTCAACCCAAGACTGGAACTGACAGTCAAGAGGAGAAGGGTAATACTTGCAACACACCACCAGTCTCACATAGACCTAATAAACCAACACCGGCAAATAACACACATGAATACATGAAAACATACTCAGAGGCTCTAAATAAAAATCTGCAAAAGCAACAGAGACCTCCAAAGCAGACATCCAAGCAACCTCCACACCCCATCACCAACCATGAAACACATACTTCACATAATCAGTGTGCCATGCAATCACAGCCCTTAACGCAAAATAACATACCAAACAAACTAGTAATAGGCGACTGTATAGTCAGGCATACTGATGTCCCACTAACTAGGCTGGACAAGGAGAAGGTTACCATTAACTGCCTGTCAGGTGCCAGGATCCGCCTCATAACACAAGCACTCAGGTCACTCCAGAACAAGTACAAATACAACTCTGTCATTGTCCATGTTGGTGTAAATGACCTGAGACGTACCTCCCTGAAAAGAGACATGGAAGAGCTCTCTGAACATGTAGCCCAGGCTGATATGACCCTGACCCTGAGTTGCATCCTGCCCTCACCAAGAATGATGCCACAGTATAAAGAAAAAAATGATCAGTTTCAACAATTGGCCAAGTTTCTGGTGTCATTCAAAGGGGATCCAGTATCTGTCTGCCTGGGATGACATGCTCGACAAGCCACGTTGCTTTGCAAGAGATGGCTTGCACCTGTCACCCTTAGGCTTTTGAATACTGGCCAAGGCTCTTGCCGCCCCCATAGTGCCTTTTTTAGGCAAGGCTCAAAAGACAAACCCACCACCATAAATAGCACAAGTAACCAAAAACCGAGGGTAATGCTATACAACGCCAGAAGTCTAAACCTCAAAATGCATGCACTCGAGGCACTCCTCAGTATGGAGAACATCGACATCTGTGCAGTAACAGAAACCTGGTTTAAGGCTCCTGAGAGCACCCCAGCACTACTAGGCTATAACTCATACCATACCTTTCAGCCACAGAAATAGGACCAAAACACAAAAGGCGGGGGTGTATCCATATTCATCAAGGATACCCACACCTCCAGGTTAGTGGCGCAGCACAATGCATCAGAGATCATCCATGTGCATCCAACAATGGGCAAAACTGCAATCCAAATTGTAGCTTGCTACAGATCACCCACCATGGCCCAGGACCCCCATTCCGCATTTCTGGAGACACTGGGAAATATGAAGGTCCTACCAAACACCTTAATACTGGGTGATTTCAATTATCCAAACATAAACTGGGAGAACTACTCCAGTACTAACTCCCTTGCCCAACACTTCCTAGAATTTATAAACTCGAATGCCCTGGATCAACTGGTCAACACCCCCACCAGAGGGAACAACATATTGGATCTGGTCATCACCAACATGGGCGACCGGTGTTCCACACCGGAGGTCAACCCCTCGCTGGTTAGATCAGACCATAGACTAATCACTCTGGATATCCACATTCTGCCCCCACCCCCAATCAAGGAAACCACCATGAAACACTTTTCAAAGGCAAACTTCATGTTACTTAAGACCGAGGTGGAAAGGTTCACAACCTCCATGCTAAAGGACAATGCTGTCCAAGCTGCTGAAACCTTTACAAAGGCACTCTATGAGCATCTGCAGGAATGCATGGATCATGCTATCCCAAGTAAAACCAAGACTCACTCCTCCAAGAAAAGGAAACCAGTCTGGTGGACCCCTGCCATAAACAAGCTATACAACAGAAGGAGGAAACCAGTACAGAAAAGAGTAAATTCCTAAGAAGGAAAGACATCCCTGATCAGTATCAGCAAGAAACTATGATCCCTCATTAAATCATCCAAGGCTAGTTTCAAAAGAAAATTGCCATTGACTCCAAAGATAACCACAAAGCATTCATTAGCTATGTCAAGAACCTAAGTGGAAACTCTCAGATCTGCTCTGAGTTAGTGCAGAATGGCACAAAATACACTGAACCGACTGATATTGCAAACATTCTGGCAGACAGGTTTAGTGCAAACTTCACCCCCTCTCACCCCCTAAAGGGCCCATAAGCATACCAGAAGAATGTAGGGCCCCATCAATCACCGATACATAGGTTAAAACAGCCCTATCCAAAGCCAAAAACACAGCTTCAATTTGACCGGATGGGGTCCCAGGCTGTGTCTTACAAGAGCTCCAAAATGAACTAACCCCTCACCTAAACACACTGTTCAAACTCAGCCTCTCTACAGGCTACATACCCATAGAGTGGCACACAGCAACAGTTACCCCGCTCCACAAAGGTGGAGCCACAACGGACCATGGGAACTATCGCCCTATAAGCCTGACTAGCCTGGTCTGCAAGGCTATGGAATGCATCATCATGGAACTCATTAACAGAGACATTGAGAACCTCCAAACCTTGGACCCTACCCAGTTTGGTTTTGTTAAGGGCAGATCATACCTCCTAAACTTGGTGGACTTCTTTGAGATGGTTACCAAGGCATTAGATGAGGGAAAGGAGGTCCACACAGCCTACCTAGACCTCGCAAAGGCTTTTGACACCATTCCCCATTCTAGTATTATAGACAAGCTCACCAGGTTGAACATAAACCCCTACGTCACAAGATGGGTTGCCAACTGGCTCATGGATAGAACCCACATGGTGACAGTTTCAGGCTCTATGTCTGACTCTAAACCGGTTACAAGTGGCGTCCCCCAGGGCTCAGCCCTAGGACCCCTCCTGTTCGGTATATACTTCTCAGAGGTACAGGCAAGCATAGAAGGACTATGGCTGACCAAGTTCGCAGATGACTGCAAACTAGGGGCCATAATTGATTCTCCGGCTGATACAGACCCCCTTCAGATGGGTCTCACTGAGACGGATACCTGGTGTCAAAATCATGGCCTCAAGCTAAATGCCAAAAAGTGCATAGTCATCCCCTTTGGAAAAAACAAAATAACCGTGAACTACCACATAGGTGGTAGTCCCCTAAATACAGAAAATGTAATAAGGGATCTGGGGACCCAAGTAGATAGTAATCTCTCCTTTGATGATCATATTGCCAAGGTGGTTAGAAAATCCTTCTATGTGGCCCACCTAATCACAAAAGGGTTCGCATCTAGAACAAAAGAGGTTATTGTGCCTCTCTACTCATCACTCATTAGACCCATCATAGAATATAACACCCCATTTGGGAAGTACCTTACAAGACACCTGCAACAGCTGTAAAGGCCACAAAAGTACCTCTCCAAGAGGATTACTGGCCTCAAACAGATGCCCTATGCAGTCCGACTCAAGAAACTCCAGCTGTACTCAGTTGCATACTGCTTACTCAGAGGTGATCTCTGCCTGACATACAAGGCCATGTCCAACCCAGAATTGATGGACATGCTCCACCTAAAAAAAAACAAATCCCAGAGAGCCACACACTCTAGAGATACAAACCTCACCACAATGATAAATAGAACATGCTGGAGGGATAGATTCCTATCCCAGAGACTCCCCATGCTTTGAAACAGGATTCCAATATACATCAGGCAGAGCCCCTCACTAACACTCTTCAAGAGAAAACTTGACGGGTGGATGGGAAACAGAAAATTTACCCCAAGGATCACTGCACTGGCTCTGCTGGACAGTGGTACAGTGAACTAATGGCTCTGCTGGACAGTGGTGCAGGGAACTGATGGCTCTGCTCGACAGAGGCACTAGGAACTAATCTAAGGGGGTGGCGAAAGCCAACACATTCTGGCTAGGCTTATAAATGCCCTTGGGCAGATAGCCTAGTACTTACCTATGAACTTATGAACCTATTATGCTCCCCTATCCCACCCCCCAATTCCTACCCACTCCCTCTTACTCTAATATTATACTTCCTACATGCACACTTCACTTGTGACACTCATTCCAAACCCCTCCACAATGACCATACTACTTCTATACATACACGTCTGCTGTTTCTCCTTCAGCACAATGTAAACAATTTCTTTTCACTTTTCTTTTTATATGGCATATTACTTTTAACCAGTATTTTTTTTATTCTTAATCTCGATAAGAAGCATTGAGATTCCATTTTTTTTACTACACCATTCATTTCTTTCTTTCTTGAATTGCTTCAGTCATTTACATCCATGTGAGCTAGCAACAGCTCAAGTTGATGGGACCTCAGTTTAACATCTCATTTGAAGGATGGCACCCTCAGGATTGCAGCACCCCACATGCTGTATGCAGTGTCAGCAACCAATCTACCTGGTATGGGAAAAGAACCAACAGCCTTTTGCACCAAAGGTGAGTTCTACTTGTTGCACCATTAACACTGCTAATTAGGCTAGCAGCATAATTAAATAAATACACATAGATTCATAGGTGTGTACTAGGCTAATGGCCCTGGAGCCTTTACAAGCCTAGCCCACAGAAGCGCCCTGGCATCATGCCACCCGACGTTAGTTCACAGTGCCTCTATCAGGTAGAGCCACTGGAGTGATCCCCGGGGTGAACTTTCTTTTTCCCATCCACGCATCAAGATTTCTCTTGAAGATGCCCAGTGAGGTGCTTTGCTTGACATGTATGGGAAGTCTATTCCAGAGAATGGGCAGTCTCTGTGTTATGAACCTATACCTCTAGCATGTTCTGTTGATTGTGGTAATGAGGTTGCAGTCTCTGGAGTGTGTGGTGTGGAGGGATTGGGATTTCTTTAGATGTAGCATTTCTAACAGAGCTGGGTCAGACATGGCTTTGTAAGTCAAGCAGAGACCGCCTCTTAGTAGACAATTTGAGACAGAGAATAGCTGGAGGTTTTTGAGTCTGTCCATGTACAACATGCATTTAAGGCCTAGGATCCTCTTTGTGAGGTACTTTTGTGGCCTTTCCAGCTGCTGCATGTGTCTAGTGAGGTACATGCCAAATGGGGCATTATACGTGATGACTGGCCTAATGAGGGAAGAGTAGAGAAAGAGATAATGATTTCTTTCTTCCTGGATGCAAAACCCTTTTAGTAATGAGATCTGCCACATAGAAGGACTTTCTGACCACAGTGGGAATGTGGTGGTCGAAGGAGAGGTTGCTGTTAACCTGTGTTCCCAGATCTCTTATAATGCCTTCAGTGTTCAGTGGACTCCCATCAATGTGGTAATTAGTGGGAACTGAGTTTTTCCCAAAGGGGATTACAATGCATTTTTTGGCATTAAGCTTAAGGCCATGGTTTCAAAACCAGTCATTGGTCTCAGTGAGGCCTTTCTGTAGGATGTCTACATCACTTGGGGAGTTAGTAATGGCTCCCAGCTTGCAGTCTTCTGCGAACTTGGTCAGCCAGAGTCCCTCTTTGCTGGCCTGGACTTCTGAGAAGTAGATTCCAAACAGGAAAGGACCCAGGTCTGATCCCTGTGGGACTCCACTCGTGACTTTTTGGCAGTCTGACTTGGAGTCCACTACTTTCACACTGTGGGTTCTATCTGTGAACCAATTTGCAACCCACCTAGTGAGATAGGGGTTGATGCCTAGTTTGGTGAGTTTATCAATAATTCCTGAGTGGGGAATAGTATCAAAGGCCTTGGCCAGATTGAGGTAGGCTGTATGAACTGCCTTGCCCTCATCCACAGCTCTGGTGACTGACTCAAAGAAGTCAACCAGGTTGAGCAGGCATGATCTACCTTTCACAAAACCAAATTGTATGGGATCCAGAGTTTGGAGATTCCCTATATCCTTGTTAATTAGGTGCATGATGATGCACACCATAGCCTTACATATCAGACTCATCAGGCTAATTGGGTGATAATTCCCAGGGTCTTTAGTCGCTCCCCCATTATGGAAAGGGATGAGTGTAGCAGTGCACCATTCGGTAGGGACAAAGGCTGAGGTGAGGCTGTGATTGAACAGGGCACACAGATGTAGTGCCAGTTCACTTTGCAGTTCATGTAGAACACATCCAGGGATATTGTCAGGTCCCATGGGAGCTGTATTCTTGGCCTTGGACAATGCAGCTTTAACTTGTGCTGCAGTAATGCTGGGTGCCTGGCATTCCTCTTGTATTGTGATTGGTCCTTTGGGGGGACATAATGTACAATACAGCATAACATAGAACATAGAGGACATTGTAGATTACATTATCAACCACTTTTTCCCAATTCTACATGGGGTTGGGGTGTTGCATCAAATATCATTACCTCACTTGATTCAAAGGTACCTTCCTACATTCTTTGACAGTCATGTCTTAGTATTGCAGGTCTTCTCAAATGCAATACATGGCTGGATAACCTAATCTCCTCTTGCTTCTTTCTGTGTCTCTTCCAAATTTTGTTTACCAAGTCATGTTCTACTTTCCTGCACATGTGATTGAACCATTGTTTTCCTTGACCTTCATCGCAACTGAAGCTGCTTTGGTGTCTACTCTGATGTCCTCATTTCTTCATCTGTCTCACAGTGTGCATCCTATCTCCCATCAAAGGCACTTCATCTCCTTCACCACAAACTTTCTCAGATACTTTGTCTTCACTGTCCATGTTGCTGTGCCATACAGTAGTAGTGGTTGCACCACTATTTTACATACCTTACTTTTCAGTTTCCTTGGTATTATTCTGTCACACTTTGCCCCTAACACTTTGTGTCAATTTGCTTCAGCATTTCTGATGTAGGTTTGATCTCATCATTAAGAATTCTCTTACATTTCAGCCACACTTCCTAGATACATGAAGCAATTCTTCCATTCCATAATTTCCATTCTATCTCAGTTTCCAACTTCTGATTTACCCCATTTACCACCAGGATCACGGTTTTGTCCATACTTAGTTTCATCTGATGTGTCTTTAGTTTTGTATTCCAGTCCCCTGTCATTTGCTAACTTCCTGTTCAAAGTCAGTTTATAATGCCACATCATCTTCACTTCATACAGCAGCTTTGTTGATTCATCCCCTCTGACATGTTTGTTAATATAATCTGTCATCAGTATGAACAGAATTGGGCTCACTGCTGACTCCTGATGCACAGTCAGTCTCACTGGGAACTCTTGTACAAGTCTGAACACCATTTGTACTCTGGATCTTTCTACATAGTCTGTACTAATCCTATGAATGCTTCTGGGATTCTAAACCATTACAGGCCTTCCCATATCAGCTTTCATGGTTTCTCCAAGTCTAGGAATGCCTAGTTTAACTCTTTCCTCATCCCCAGCTTCTTCTACACTACCTGCCTCATTGCAAATATCAGGCTGGTTGTGCTGGATCCTGATCTAAATGTAACTGTTCATTTGTCATATTACTTTCTACTACTGTGCATATTTGTTTAACATTCACCCTCTCCAGCACTTTTATGCAGGGTGACAGGAGTATCTTACTTCTGTATTGCTTGGACCTAACTGACACTAAGTGCAGTTGACTTTGTGGCATCAAGTAGTCCTGCCTAATCATAGTATAACACATTTCCTGGTATACTAGGACAGCATATACGATGCTGCCTGCCAGCTTATTCCTGCATGTTTCCCCTTCTCAACCCACTGATGGTTGTGATATTCCTATCACTGGCTCTAGTACTACTGGTGTTGGGGCAATACAAAGTAGCTGCTGCCCAACTGCAGATGCACACAAAAAGAGCAAAAACATTTTGTATAACAACAGAAGCATGAATTTAACATTTTGACTGTAAAATAAATATCTATATAATAGTGATAATTAAAGGTAGAGTCCAGCACTTAGTAATGTGTATGTATGCTGCTTTGTGTTTTGTGATCCTATATCAAAATATGTACATTTATTTTTGTCATTTAGATGTTGCATTGACTTCTCTTTGAATTGCTTGAGATCAGTAATTTGCCTGATTTCTAAAAAACATTGTACAGTTCTCTCTACTCTGCACTCTTGGCTCCCCATCCTTCCGTGCATCTTGCCAACCTTATTAACAATTATCAGAAGTTTGAAATGGTCCCATATGTTTTTGAAAAGACTGTACTGTTAATATATGATGGGTACTGAGCCCCTGTAGACAGTGTCTTAAAAGAGTTTAGAGAAGTTATTCCTGTTCAGAGTGTGGAACTCTAAACCCTAGTACTATGTATAAATTCTGGGAACGCCCATGAGATTTTAACCTTTGGTTCACAGTGGACCACTGGGTAACTATCATTTTAAACATTAAATAACACAAATAAACAAACAAACTAGTAATTACTTCAGTTGTTCACATGTAAAGACAGGCAAACAAGAGCTGGCTATAGGCAGGCTTGAACTTCAAGTCTACTGCAACTTGGCTTGGCTTTTAAGTGTAGCTGAATAAGTCAGATTAAGCCAGACCATCTATGTCCAAGTAATCATTTTTCTTGGTCCAGAGCTTACTGTAACACTATTAAGGTATAGTGACTGTGCCATATAATAATGCATATTAGCCCTGTCACACACTCAAATCATGCCTCTGGCTCAGTTCTTGCCAATCTCAAAATAAAATAACATTCTTGGTTTGCCTTCTTAAACTGCATAGCAGATGGTCACCTCTTATTCATACTCTCTAGGGGGCAGCAGTGCTGTCCAGTGTGTCCATTTAGCCACCTTGCACTCTATTTGATGGAAATATGTCATGGAGTAGAAAGGGATGGCAGAAGATAGAAGCTTGTACCAAATGTGAAAAAGTAATATTTGTTGATTTACCATGTCTGTAGTCATAGCTCTCAGGGTTTTACCTCCAGAATTAGGGAAAAAGCAAATAACAATTAGGAAAAAAGGTCCAAAATGAAGACACTCTTTTTTAACTGCTGGTTCTATTAGCATAAAACTTTTGTTAAAAAAAGTCTACTTTTAGGAGGGACAAAGCAGTATGTTATGTCCCTTTTAAGAATATCTGTAAAAATTACTGACAGCTGAGAGGTTTACATGTAGTTCAAGGAGTTTGTATTCCATTTTGTAATACTTAGGGTCAAAATAGAAACACAAACAGATGGTCTTGCAGGATTTTCAGGTACATATGATTACATGCTAGTAAAACATGAGAGTTATACTGATTCCAAAACCATAATACATGCAGAAACAACACACATAGTAGTGATAAAGGAATATTCTGGAAAATCAAAGTAAATGCAAACAAAGAATTCCAGTCTAGTTAAATAAAACGCTATACTGTGTAAATGCACTGGAAACATGAGTATGTTTTCTATTCTGTAAACTTTCCAGCACAATCCTTTAAATCAAAGGCGTTAGACTGTAGGCAATAACTCTAAAGGATATCCTTTTAGTTGCAAAAGTTATGGAGTCTATCCTGCCTAAAACCAGCTGAAGCTTGAATGTCTGACAGGCTTATACTTTTGCTTCATAGGCTGGCAAAACAACAGGAGCACACAGACTATCACCCATATTGAAAAGACAGTCTGCCTTTTTTTACTATTTAACCATGGACGTTTGTGTGAGTCATTATTATTTAAACTCCATATCTAATGGAAAACATAAAGTTTGAAACATGACTAGAATCAGTTTCTAGTGATAAAACAATTGTTGCAACAGAAAGACTTTTCACTGCAGCTATTCCTGTAGTTAAACTACAGTAGCTTTCTGAGCAGAAAAACCTTGATTCGATAAATCTATACTGCTATGTCAGAGATCAAATAAAAACACTGCAGTGCTTGCCTGGAGCACTCTAATCCTTGCTTGTTTCAAGCTACAGTGCTTTGCAAATGATGTCTTCTGATGATAATACAAAAGCATCTGCTTAATTCATAGAGACTAGCAATGAAATAACTACAAACAAGCAGGAAATCACAGCCGATGTGAATTAAATGCAGTTCTTCAGGGGAAATGTCACCTTCAAGTATCACACTTAATATTCTTATAGTAGCTACCAGTAAACCAAATATGACAATAATTTTGCTTACTTCTCAGATTATTCTGTTTCTGTTACATTTCTGAACTCAGGATCCATAACTTTTAAGACAGGTGAGGTAATCAAATGTGGTACATGCATCCATGAAAGTCACTTCTCTTAGATGATTGTGTCTTCTCACTTTTCACATGCAAGAAGGATCTGTTTACGGTGTTTAGGCTAGATCTGTTGCACTTACTAATAATAGTGTATAATAAAAATTAATTAATTATATATTGGCAATAGTCATATGGCATCTATATTTATGTTATTGCCCATTAATCTCAGTCTTTTAAGATGGTATCTAGATTAGCAGCGGTGTTAATTTACCAGCAATAAAGTAACTAAATCATTCAAGTTTTTGCAAAAATCATTTTTTTTCTAAAACAAGTCCTGCTAACTGCCTACTTGTAGTACCTGCAGGGCCTTGCAGACATTAGGTCTGATTAAACTTTATCCCCAACATCAGTTCAAAATATTTTACTGAGTTTTTTATATTTATTAGTGAATAATCAATATTACCTATTAATAACAGTTTATATTGGGCAAAATAACTATAACTGTATTTTGGAAGTATATTGATCATTTACTTTAAATCCTGCTATATTGTTAAATTTTATGTCATTTGGCAGAGGATCAGTAGTCAAAGCAAATAGTAAAGGAGACAAGAGGTGGGCTTTTTTATTGATGAGAACTAAAAGATCCAAGTTAAACTATGAGTATAATTTTGATAAAGATAATTAATAAGAGATATATGATCACTTGTAAATCTATATATTTAAATGCTTTACTGAAATAAAACCAGTTTACTGAATCAAATGTTTCATCAAGATCCAGGCTAATTATAGCTATTTCTTCTTTCTTGTTATTAACATAATCAATTAAAATAATTATTTGTTTGATTTTGATTGTAGGTTTGTCTATTTGGTATAGCTCAAGTTGGGTCTGTGTCACTTGCCAGGTCAGGAAGAAAGAGATGAACATTGTGGGTTCTTGTTCAAGCAGCTTTATTACAGTATATACAAACACATCATAAACAAAGCTAAGTAACTTTAACTTATATACAAATTAGCTATCATGCACATAGATGTTGACACTGGCTGTACCTTCAAAATAGCACTGAAGATAACACGTGCTTTGAATTTATATATACACACAGACTTAGAAATGCTTCTTAAAGATACAGCATACCTGTCTACAGTCTCCCTCTAATAATGTATGTAATGTATTTTTAATCTGTTGGCAAGGACTCACATAAAAATTGTAATACACATTCAGTTATTATATAGGTCTATAAGAAGAGCATAGAGATGGATCTTTATTCTGTTTTACTAAATGAGAAATTGTTATATAGCTCTGTGTTGAAGATGTATTAAACAGTTTTAATTTCTGTAAATGCTTTCTGTAAAAAATATAGAACATTGTGGGGTTATATTTTATATAACTCAGGAACAATACATAATTGCTTAGAATTTAATTTTCCTTCAACCTTTTAATGTGCTCCTTTATTTCCACTATAGAAACATTTTCTGTTTTTCTTATTTGCTTTAAAAATATTCCTCTTTAAAAGGGCATCAATTGTTTTTTTCATTTTTTACACTTTTATGTGCATCAGTCTTCCCATAATCATTTTTAAACAGTCCAGATTTTTTCCACATCGTAATAATTTTTATTTCTACCACAGATAGTGTACTGCTGATATAATTAGTTCTTGCTATCATTTGGATATAAGATCTAATTTATGTAAGCCTTAAAGAGCTAGAGAATAAAACATGTAATTTGACTTCAATCCAATGAAAACCTTATGCCATAAGAGCTTCTGAAACTCTACATTCATTTTTTTATTTCTAATTATAAACATTTTTCTATTTTATTTGTATTTTAACTTAATTTTTCTACCTCTTCTTCCAATTCCAGTAAATCCATATCCCTTTGTTTTCTCTCAGTGTTGAGACTTTGCCATATAAAGATACTTTCATCAAGTCCCTTAGGATCTGATCAGAAAATTCACCACTAATATTGAAGTCTAAAAACCACAGCATTTCTTTTAGAAAACATTCTTTAAAATCTTTTAACTTTGTTATATAAGTTGGCAGGCTATGAAATGAAGACAGTTTTCTTTGTATTTATCATTACTTCTGTGAGTAATTTCATCGTGATTATACAATGACTGGCCATTAATATTAAAAAATGAGCATGTTGATTGGCCAGCCAACCAGCGTGCCCATTGTAAATCCGAGAATATACCAACGGAAAAAGGTCAGGTCGCCCGGACTTTTTCCATTAGTATATCTTGTAATTTTTTTTACTTTTCTTTCATTTTTTAATAGAAAACAGAAGACTTGAAGCAAATCAGAGAGACAGCACAGACAAAAATAAAAGGATAATCATGTACATTCTGCAAAACTTAAAAAACGTACCTGATTATCCTTTTATTTTGTTTGCCCTAACTTTCCCGAAAGTAAACAGTCTCCTGGTTTCTTATTTATAGTCAATGAAATAAAAAACGAAGAAGATACAATGGAGATCTTCCTCTCTCTGTTGCTAGCTCTGCACAGCACTGATGTACTGCATAAGCATGGGAACACAAGTCCCATACGCATGCGCAGTATATCAAAAAAAGCCCCAGGATACCCGCACAACACGGAAGGGCAGCACGGACACATTATACAAGGACATTATTTAAGAAAAGTAAGTATTTTTTTCTTAAATAACGTCATTGTATAATAGCAATAACTTGCGGCTGGGTATGGGCAATGCTGGATTTACCCACGGTTGGCTTTGTTTGGTCACTCGGTCTTCGGCCTTGTGACCAAACCACATCAACTGTGGGTAAATCCAGTATTACCCACACCCAGCCGTGGGTTACTGCTTAATCTCACAATGTCTGTATCACCTTTACATTTTTTGTGTTAGAAATTAAATCATTTAAAACATATACTCTATCAGTTCTCAACTGTGTGCAAAATTTTTAAGAGTAATTTGTGTAAAACCAAGAATTTGATCCAGAAAAGTTATTAAGCTATAGAAGGTTAGGTGCAATGTAATGTTTACTAAAGCCTTAGCATATGCTGAAAGTCTAGGTTTGATAGTTGCACTAGTATCATTTTCTTTAAGTAAACATTCAGTCTTACCATTACTATACTTCCTTTCAGATCTGAAGTTAAACGTTTTCAGATACTTCCAAGAAAATTTGGTTCTAATTCCCAAATTTCAGTACATATTTGTTAATGTTAATATTCTTTTCTGATATTTAATAATGACCATACACACCATACCTTTATTATCACGCACGCGCACACACACACACACACACACACACACACACACACACACACACACACACACACACACACACACACATATATACACACAACACACACACACATGCACACACACACACACACACACACACACGCGTGCGCGTGTGTATACACATGCGCACATATACACACAGACGTGCGTGCGTACACACACACACACACACACACACACACACACACACACACACACACACACACACACACACACACACACACACACATACCATACTTGTCCCTGTTTTGTCAGAACATCCCCAGTGTCTCCTGTTTCCAGACCTGGTAATGCATGAATGATCACAGTAAGTCATTAATGAGAGACATTACAGTTTCACACTTCATATCCTTCAGTGAGTGATGCATGGTGGTACAAAAACGGTTATATTGGTAGCGTTCTCAGTTTGTAAGAGTAATAATTAAAGCCTGCCCCTGATTGTGTCCCACCACTAATTTTGCCTTTCTCTTGATTACTTACTTGCTTTATGAGGTTGAGAGGTTTGGTTAATGTTTCCTTTCCCTCCTCCCTTGTAAGTTACAGACTGTTCAAGCATTAAATAATGCCTGAGATCCCATATGTAAAAAAACAGTTGCAGTTATTTATATCTTTATTTATTTATTTATTAAGATTTGATTAATAGATGAATCTGTTAGTGTAGCATGTTAATGCTGAACTTTCCTGTAGCAAGGGTGCAGGGTTTGAATCTTTCCCCTTTGTGTGTGTGTGTGTGTGTGTGTGTGTGTGTGTGTGTGTGTGTGTGTGTGTGTGTGTGTGTGTGTGTGTGTGTGTGTGTGTGTGTGTGTGTGTGTGTGTGTGTGTGTGTGTGTGTGTGTGTGTGTGTGTGCTTTGCATTACATCCTGGGTGCCAAGTGATGTACCAGAGGACTAATACCCTCTCTGGGAGGTAGGAGGGCGCAGGGTTGGAATCCCTTTCAGTGGTTTTAATGTACACTACTTATAGTATCTCTAGTGACTAATGATTCCCTGCACCACTTTTTCTGAATTATGTACCATTATGGCAGGCTATGTAGAGTATCCCTGTTGTCTAGTGTTTCCCCAACCCACATCTTCATCGTTCTTGGTGTCTAGAGTTTTCCCCTGACCTATTATGTTTACTTTTGCCCTGATCTGTTATGTTTAAGTGCCATTAAGGCACAATGACGAAGATTATTCCTGGTGACTAGTGTCCTCCTGCTCAGCATCTTTAGAATTGTCCCTGCTTGTTATTGGTGCCCTTACCATTGTCTTTAGAGTTAGCCCTGGTAGTTAGTGGTCCTCAACCCAATGTTTCAGGCTTTGTTTGTCTAGGGGTGTGTGAAAGTATGACAGCCACCCCCACCCCCTTACTCCCCCACATGTACATTCACACATTCATTACACACACACACACACACACACACACACACACACACACACACACACACACACACACACACACACACTCGCTCTCTCACCTAACTTAGAAAGTTACTAATATAACAGTTTTTACACTACCATGACTTCACTGAAGGATATGTAGTGTCAAACTATAATGTCTGGTATTAATGACTTACTAAACCACATACTATAACCTCACAGTCAGACACACACTCATGCATACAATCACATATTTAGCCCCTAACACACACACACACACACACACACACACACACACACACACACACACACACACACTCTCTCTCTCTCTCTCTCTCTCTCTCACTCTCTAAAGTTACTAATATAACAGTTTTTATACTACCATGAATTCACTGAAGGATATGTAGTGTAAAACTATAATGTCTGGTATTAATGACTTACTAAACCACATACTATAACCTCCCAGTCAGACACACACTCATGCATGCAATCACATATTTAGCTCCTAATGCACACACACACACACACACACACACACACACACACACACACACACACACACACACACACACACACACACACACACACACACACACACACACACACAGAGCCTAACACTATCAGGCCACTAAACTCCCCAGCACTTATCATTTGGACATATTCATTACAAGTGGCCAGAAATGGCCATGCTACTTAATGCAGTTAGGCAATTCTCTGAATCACTCGGCTGTGTAAAATTCTCACTTCAGCCAGTTCCAGGGGAGAGCACATGGCTGATTAGCATATGCCTCTCCCCCAGAATGCATCATTAGCATCTAGCATTGCCATGAAGGCAGCCAACCATGGTAATGCACATCTTTATGCAAAATAATCTTTGTAGGGCTGTCTCTGAATGGTGGATTTCTGAGTTCTACCTAATTTGTGATGTATACACTCATTTTCCTAAAGTACAAAGGGCATGGCTTGACAAGCAGCATTATCATCAGATAAGCAAGTAAAGCAATAATGCTTATTCTCGAAATCTGTAATTCAGATCTTCACATTAAATGTATAATAATGTAACAATGAAGTACAGAAAGATATAGTCTTGTGTGTAAAGTTTCTATATCTGTATTACTGAATAGACAAAATGTATAATTTAAATAAATACACTAGTCTGTTGTATTGATATTCCATTATCATAAGTCTTCTTTTAGAACAAGCAATTTTCCATCCAGGTCTCCCTGCTTTTTTCTTAGGCTTGCATGATTCCAGTCCATCTCTTCTTGAAAATTCCTGATTCTTTTAGTCTTAAGAAAGGGAAGGGCTTTTTTCAAAAGAGTCAAATGTACTTGCTCTTTTTGAGAAAAAAGATTCTTAATCTTGCTGGAAATAAAATGTGGCATTTCATACCACATTTTTTAGGACTTTATCAGTGGAACACAGACCCTCCTTTTTCCGTCACTTTCTGTGAATAGTCATCATCAAATTTGATGACAGAACAATCAATTTTCAAAGGACATCTGCCAAGAAATTCTAAGAACAAGTTCTTTATCTAGATGTCAGATGGCAATTATACATCTGAGATGGACTCCTTCCTTAGTTGAAGGCTTTGCGAGAGATCTATGGACACTTTCTATACCAGATTACAAGCCCTCCTGAAGGTTTAACATTTTCAGAATCCAGCTGATGAGGAAATTAACCATATTCCTTCTATTTTCTCAGGCAGACCAAATAGTCTTACATTATTTCCTCTCCCCTGGTTTTCTAAGTTATCCGCTTTATCCAGTAGGTAGTTATTTTTGTTGTAGCAAAATTTCGGTGTGGTTTTCTTGCTCACCCAGTCTTCTTTCGATGCCATTTACACTTGTTTATGTATTGTCTATATGAGTATTTTGAAGATGAATGGTAATTTTTAGAAGTTCAAACTGTTTACTTTTATTCTTTTGTATATAGTCTATCTTTTTATCCACATTGTCTATTTTAAGAATAATTATTGTATGGATGACAATATCTTCTTGAAATCCTGATTTGTGGAGAAGGTCTGTTGCACAGTAGTTATGAAAACCAACATCCTTCCAAGGGTCTGTTGATATATATTCTGACAGGATTTTTTGAATTATTAATTTTTGGCTAATATAATTTAATCCTGAATACACATTTTTCTTCACTTCTAGCACTGACTGTATCAAACTTATAATAAATTCCTGTCAAAAAAGTTCTTGTCCCTTTCCACAGTATACCTTCAATACTTCCTTCTGTTAAATTCACATGAAGTCCTCCCCTAATCTTATATACACAACAACATTGGACTTACTGTCTAGCAATCTAGTCTGACTCCTATTATAGTAGAACTGTTACATTTTGTAGGTACTCTCAGTAACTAAGCATGTAAGTAATGTAATTACTGTTTTTCTTCTGACACTGTTTAAATGCTGCAATCTCCCCTACAAAACCATGTAATCTCACTATGCTGATTATATTATATTAAGTAACATTTTGTTCTCTGCTCTATGAGCCCAGGTCATGACCAAGAAGGATCAGTATACCAGCCCACTAACCTGGTTAACAAATGGCAAATAAAATTACTAAAACAATAGTACAAAGAAACTGGCATCTGCTGCAGTCAAGCCACCATTTTGCCAAAGTTATACCTGTGCTACCTGTAGTGATTAAAGGAAGGAGGCCTTTCAGACATTAGCCCTGTCCTTAATAGTTTTACCTCAGCCTGTACTGTTTTAGTTGACTATGTTAATAGTATTGCCTACCATCAGAACTATGAAATTAATGCAGTTTGGCTTTCTTCTTTCATAAGCTGTTATGCGTTACTCTCTCTTAACTGGTAATAGAACCATAAACTGCACAGATTGCATGTGTCAGGACAGCCATGTAAATCATCATGGTATGGGTACTGACATGACTCCAAGAGATTGTTTATTTAGTTTTTAGTAGAGTTAGACGTTGCCCGTTTGATTCTCAGTTGGACCGTCTACTGTGTAGCGACATGCATGAATGGGTGTTCCTTCGTTGAAAGTTGTGCGTTACGCCCGGCAAGCCAGTACGTAAAAATCTACTGCCAATCATTAGCAGACCGGAGTTCCACTGCATTGACCCCTAACCGGGAAAAGCCGAAAGACACAACAACAACCAGGCTGCACTCGTCTCTGCTTCTCTACCACCCATCCCAACCTCTACCTCATTTCCATTATTATCCCTCAGCCCCTCCCCATCATATACTAGGCAATATTACTGCTTTGCTCAATATGAAATGGACTATGTCATGCCTAAGTAATTAGCCCTTTTCTGTCTGCCCACCACCTCATTTGCTATTTCCCCTCTGCCTTTTCACGTTTAACTTCTTGATCCACCATACTGCTGCTCACTGCTAGACCTACAGTAATCAAACTCTATTTTTTTATTCCCTCAATAAAAAAGATATCATTTTTGAGCCATACTTCTGGTCCTATTCCAGAGCATACCTTCAATATTTCTTTGTGTTGAATTCATATGATGTTCTTCTCTAACCTTGTTTACATAACAGCATTATACTTTTCAGGGCCAGCCTTAGCCGACATGGCGCCCTAGGCGAAGTAGTGTTCTGGCACCCCTTAAGCCTCACTCACACCATACTCCTGAAACACCCCTATCTGAGCCACACCCAAAGGTAGGTCACTCCCCAAAAAAGCTACTCCAGTTATTTCCTTAAATTATCTAAATGTATAAAAAGAAAAAGATACCTTGTAATGTAGTTAAACTGCAACTACCATTGCATACGTATTTCCTACTTTAAATACCAGAGCTGGATCTTTGTCAAATAGGGCCCTAGGCAGGGTAATAGACTGGTCCCCCCAGAGCAGCCCCTCCTGTAGTAACCCCCTCCACCCCCCAAGTAGTAGCCCTCTCCTCAGTCATTCCAATGTGTTTGGATATTTCACAAAAGTTACCATACACACTGTTCAGATCTATCAGTGTGCATACTGCTCTCTTATTTACTTCTACAATGATTACACATACTGAAATAAAAATCACAAACAGCCATTTGCTAAACAAACAATACAGTCTTGCAATAAAAACAGACTTAACATGAGCAGTAAACTTCTCTTCCCTTGAAACTCACATTCATTGAAATGGCATGAAAACCCACATTCATAGGAAATGCATTTGGCCAGTGGAGGATTAATTTTACCTTTGGGCTGTTTTCAAACCATAGACTCCTTGCACACATTTTTAGGGCCATGCATACATATATTTATTCTTTGATTCACCTTCCTGTTTGTATTCAGTTATATTCCTTGTATAATACAGCACCACTTTTTAGCATGTGTTTTAAATTTGTAGTTTTAAACATTCTTTTAATAAACAATGAAACAAAATGTATGAACCAATAATGACAAAACTGACCACTTCAGAATATTTCCATCATAAAATTCAACTCAAACTTCTGTCATTACAATCCACCAATATCAGTAAATATGCACAATCTCTGCAGAAGTAAAAGCCATTCAAATAATTCCACATTAAAGAGATCTGTAACTAATGAACAGGTTGCTGCTAGCAAACAACTTTATATTTCATTGTTTCATCTACAAATAAAGTGCCTGTTACCCTTGAAGAATTGCCAGTGTTACATTAAAAAATGATAAGCTAGTAATATTGCAATAGGGAATGGATGGCAAACTGACAACAGGGTCATAATTACTAGGTATCTCCTCCAAAGGAGGACATTCTCAGGACTGCAGCATCCCCATCCCCTTTAAAGTACAACACAGTACAGTATCGGCAATCCATCTACATACTGTGGGAGTAGAACTCACAGCCTTCTGAATCAAAAGCAAGTATACTACCCACTGTGCTACTAACAATGCAAATAGACTTGGTATAAGCAGCACTAAATTTCTCTTCCCCTGAAGCACTCAGCTCCTTGTAAAATCCACTTGACACTCAACTATATTTCTCAGCTTTACAGCACAAGAAATCTGGAAAAAGCCAAAATTTATTGGAAGGAAGACAAAAGCCCAAAACCAGGGACACATTTTAAGCATTGCTTGTATAATCTTTGAAAGTTGCATGAATAAAATGCTTTGTGTTACCATGCATTTCCTGAAAGATAGGAAGACTGAAACTTAAATAGCCATCATTATTTAGTGAATTCACTTCTCACTGATTTGCCAGAAAACCATAAATTTTAAGAGGAACAGACCAAAAGTATGAGCCAAACATTCCAAGCATTCTGTGAAAATCTGGACAGTTGAGAGCTATGGACTCAACTCCTTGCATCACAAGTGGTGGTATTGGTAGAGAATTTGGCTCTTGTTTCTTGTACCTAAGGTACAGGGTTTGAGCCTGAGTAACACTAACCACCAGGTATACTTAACTGGGGCAATTTACCACACACACACACACACACACACACACACACACACACACACACACACACACACATACACACACAAAACCTTACTTGAAAATGAAACAGCATCAACACACACAATACCTTGCTTGAAAATGCAGCGGCAGCAATAACAAGCAGCAGCAAAAGCCCATGCTGTTTTAAAATTGTGTGGGTGGAACAGGGCATCTTGCATGCACAGACATGATGTGACCAGACCAGAAGAACAGGAGGTGATGCTATGGGACTGTTTAAAACATGGGGCGGACCGCTACTCTCACCTCCCCTTAGTTACACCACTGGTTACTCATCCTCACCCTATGGGCTCTGGCACCCTTCGAACAAAGTAACTTAATTAAATAAATAAATAAATACAAATTGCGCCTTTTATGAGGGCTTAACCCTAGGCGGTCGGGTAGTTCGCCTATGCCTAAGGCTGGCCATGATATCTTTATTACTAGTGACAGTGTGTTACACTACAAGTTGTAAGCATTAGCAGGCTTGTACCCAACCTATCAGTCACTAAATGAAGCCCTGTTCTCCTTTAATAGAATCGTGACCTAACTATGAACATTACCGAACTGCAAACACAGCTTGTACGAAATAATTCCTCCTTCTGTACTCACCAACAATCACAACCCACTTAATACATTCTGGTTATATTACCCTTATACTCAAATACAAGCACTCAGTCTAAAACCAGTGATAGTGCCACAATAAGCTCCCAGATATTCAGATCAGGCACAGCTGACCTATTAGTCTTATAAATATTTAACAATAAAACAAGCATGTAAATTTAAATAAGTTGAATACAACCAGACTTTATTGCATAAATCTAAACACAACTATAAACTTAAACACAAATCACTTCTAAAATATGGGGATATTCACCTAAATCTAGTACTTACCCCCACATATAATATTGTCTTAAGCTATCCTAATTCACCTTTCTGAAGCAACCTTTCTGAAATAAAACTATCCCTGGGATTCATGAACCTTGCACCATGCACCGGAGTAGCATTGGTGATCTAGCACCAAATATGGCCACCGAGCGATTCAGGTAAGAGCTGTTTCCATGTGCACTAACAGTGTACAGCAGAGCTGCGCAGCTCCCAGTGCATGTAGGCTAATTACCCCATGCACAGCAGTGTAGCATGCAAATGAAGGTATATAGCAATTCATGAAGTTGTGCAGGAGTAGCGTAAGCATGTAGAAATGTAAACCAAAAAAATGGTTTACATTTTGTCAAACATAAAATCAGAGCCATGAAAGTAGACCAAACGTACGTATTATAATGTTAATATATACCAGCGGCTAAATATATAGCCAATGGCATAAAACAACATGCACAACATATAAAAAATAACATTTAATGTCATGGCCACACCAACGCAAACTAAAACCGCAGTGCATCGGTGCGCAAACGGGATCACAAGGAAAATATATTTAGATGTCATAAAACTGCAATGTAACACAATTCATGATATCCTCATAACAGTCAATGGCACGCATGCTACACCACAACCATGGCGCAAGGGTTGCTAAGGGTTTGTGACAGCGTTCCATGCGGTAACTAGGAATTAGCAGTCAATGCCATGCAAATGAGTCAAGTAATACTGAATCACAAATGCCCCACCGGCGTAAGGATATACCACACAGCGTAGCAGTACAACACCGAGGAGTGGCCTGGAGATAAACATGACATCAAGAGAGGGGCTCGCCACCGTAGCTGTAAGCACAATGGATCATTGCTACTCTGTGTTGCGTGTTGCTAAGCAAAGCCGCAGGATAGGGGTGTGGAAGCAGCCATAGCTTTGCTTAGCTGAGAGCACACAAGGTAACCAAAAGTTCATGTGAACGTGAATGAAAACGTTCATGAAACCCGGTAAACGGCTGTGTGTGGCGCGCACCACAGCTGAAACAGGAAGGATACGGGAAGACAATAAGGAAATGCTGCAGCATGGTAACTGGAGTACAAATGAGTAATTAACACCTAGGAACTCACAGTGGGCCATAGACAACAGCTAACAAGGCTGCTAGCAGCTACCTGCAGAACAGGAAAGGGGAGGTGCCATACAGCAAAGAAAAGAGAACTGTCACAGCAGAACAAAGCAAACTTGCAGTAGATCAGCTACATAACACATTTCCCAACACAATCCTGGGTTGTGAAAGCACTAAACAAGAAAGGCGGCAGCTGGATGCATGCCTGACAATGGGAGCGGAATCAGGTTGAAAATTGAAGTAAAGGACAATAGATGAATCATGGCAGACAAGCGTAAGTCAACACCAAAGGCCCCACAATAGCAGTACCTGCTGTAAAACCAATAATTAAGATACCCTGCAGCTGGAATAGCACAAACACACCCAATTACACCAGCATCATCCATTGCACAATAGTATAAAATGTGAAAGCCCCACACACACACTTGTGTATTCCCAGACATGCTGCACCATTGGTGTATACAGACGGGGAACTTTTAATATGTACATGTTAGGGGGCCACCATAGCTTTGATTCAACAGCATGTGTTGGAGACTGATGGTGGTGCGGAGGATGATGCTGACATCCATCTCAGGCACCGGGGGAGGAGAAGAGTGTTCAGACCCAGGGTAACCTACCAGGGGCTACATGATCTGGAGATAGTGGACAGGGACATCATACAGCAACTTGTTGAGCTGTGCCAGCCACACCTCAGAGTCAGACGTAACAGAGGAGAACCCATCCCAGCTGACACGAAGGTATGTGTAAGCCTGAGAATACTAGCCGCAGGTACCTTCCAAAGACCAACTGAGGATATCATGAGTATCTCACAGGCATCAGCATCCAGGGTACTCCACCAGTTCCTGGATGCCATGTTACCACATGCCAATGAGCACATATACTTCCCCCAAACACAGGAGGAGTTGGCCAGCAATATGCGTCTCTTCCACCATGTGGCAGACTACCCGGAGGTACTGGGTGCAATAGACTGCACGCACATACACATCAATGCACCACCCGGTGAGCAGGGTAGGCACTACATAAACTGCAAGGGATTCCCCTCCATCAACTGCCAGGTTGTGTGCAATGCCCAGGGCATTATCATTGATGTGTGTGCTGGCAGCCCTGGAAGCTGGCATGACTCCCATATCTGGCATGCCTCACAGTTGTATCAGGTATTTGCCAGGGGGGACAGCCCATATGGCCACCTGGTGGGGGTTGCTGGCTATGCACTGGAACCGTGGATGATGACCCCCATCAGAAATGCACACACAGCCACGCAAGAATGCCATAATGAGGCACACAGAGAAACCAGAATCATCATAGAGCGCGTGTTTGGGATGCTGAAAAGACGGTCCTGTTGCTTGGACATATCTGGTGAAACCTTGCAGTACTCTCCAAGAACGTGTACCCACATCTTCATAGTATGTGCCATGCTACACAATATGATCCTGCAGAAACAGATGCAGCAGGGACAGAAGGTGAAGGCCCTCATAGCCCACCACCATTGCCAAGGGACCCACAGGCACAGGGGGACTCAGACCATGAACACCCTGTGCTAGCCCCAGTAGGCAGATGGAGGTGTGCCCAGTATGTCCATGCCTTGGCAAAGAGGGATCTATAGCACACACACTGACAGTGTAGGCACTCATGGACTGACACCCTTCTCCACCTGCACACACAGCAAACATGGATGGCACACACACACACGGCCACCTGTAAATTGTCATGTATAGGTGGTCTATTGTGTGCATCCTACATAAGTAGCCCTAAAGCATTGTACACACAAACGCCATTGGCACAAGGTAAGTCAATACCTGAACAGTAAATTAAGCTATCAGCATGTGTCCATACTGTATGTACAGGTTCATAGATACATAGGTAGGTACATGCACAACTGCCAAGGCCACTCATAAGCATAGGCAAAACGTGTCTGCTGTCGCCACCCCATCGATTAACTAACTATCCCTCTGTGGAGCAGAGCCAATTGCGGGATCCCTGGGGTGTAGCCACTGTTCACCACCCACTCTGCAAGGATTCCCCGGAGTGTTAGTGAGGGGTTTTGTATAATGCAATCAGGGATGTAGTTCCAAATAATGGGAAGTATCCCTGACAGGAATCTTCACAGATATGTACATGTCACATAGTATACCTTAAACACAGCTTGCATATATAGGTAGTTCTCCACAGAATAATAAACATGTGGAACACACAACCGCTGAAATGTTTGTTAATCACCCCTGCACTACCAGTGCCTGCTTGAGAGGTAAAATATCACTGCAGGATTAGAATACGCAACCATGTACACATTCATCACAATAACATACCACTAAGCTACCTGAGATGTACCAATGGCAGTCATGTATACTGACAGGATAAAACACAAAAGGTAGGAATGTGTTGAAATAGGACAAACCGGCATGTACCCAATGAAAGGTGTATGTTTTATATATATATATATATATATATATATATATATATATATATATATATACATCATCATATATATAGAGAGAGAGAGAGAGAAAGATATGTCGATATATGGGGATATACATATATATGTAGATATATAGATAAGTTAACAACATCTACATAACCATGGAGGTACATATAAATGGGATACCTACCACATACTGACTGCTTTACATACCGATGGGCAGAATCCCGAGGCTTAAGGTCCGAAAGAACACAGTACCGAAACACCAGATGCGCGAGGTGTAAACTCACGATGTTAATGGACAGTTAGTCAGTGCTTCTGGTGTTGCGGTTCAGGTAGGTTACTGTGTGTAAGTGTGTTTCTTAGGGCTGTAGTGTGTGTAAGTGTATGTTCTGTGTGTGGTGTGTGTTCTTGGGGGACTGTAATGTATGGGTGTGGGTTAGCTTTGTGCGTCTGTTTGCACGACCTAGGAGGTAGAATATTAAAGTAGGGGGTGGTGTGGGGGGCGCAGACACCTACATGGGGGGTGTAGGGGGGGCTTGGCCACCTGCTCATACATAGTGTAGGATGGTTTGTTTGGATGTGTTGGGTAGCAGTGTATCTGTGTGTGCGTGTGTGTGTTCCATGTTCGTGTTACTTTCGAGAGTTACTGTCTCAATGTCGGTAATGTGGGGTATGGGAGTCTGGTCCGTGTACTGTGTGCATCAGAACTCTGTGGTTTCGGGATTCCGTAGGTCTCCCGTATACAGCGGTTGAAGTCTTCATATATGTGTATAACATGGACCATAGCAATCACATATTCCGCCACTACCAACCTTTATGAACACAAGATATGGAGAGTATATGCCTATACACTATTACAAATATGTGCTATGGACATGAGCCAATGATAGTTTTTAGATCTTTATTATTAGGAACTGGCTGCCTGGCTGCTGCACGTACCTGGCCCCAGCGTCTAATTTTCTGTAAGCTGCTGCAAGTTTGAATCATCTATCCTACACTAAAACCTTAAGAATTTACCTACCTGGTGAAAGGACCCCCTGCAAACAAATCCAACCAACTCCTCTATAGAAAAAAAAGACTTGCCATCCTGCTTAAGAACCCAGTTCACTAGGAGGCAAGAAAGTATGAATCATCTATCCTACACTAAAACCTTAAGAATCTACCTACCTGGTGAAAGGACCCCCTGCAAACAAATTCAACCAACTCCTCTACAGAAAAAAAAGACTTGCCATCCTGCTTAAGAACCCAGTTCACTAGGAGGCAAGAAAGTATGTGTTATCCAACAGAGTGGTAATATTTAACACTTGCTTAATATCTGGTGCATGTATAATATGCTACCTAGCCAGGATACCCAGCAGCCATACTCCCCTCTCTATCCCTAAATACTTATACATTTTCTTTTTCTTATTTCTCATTCTTGTGCTGTCTCCTGCAACTATGAACAGTAGCCCTCGCAAACCCTTTACCATTTTATCTCTGCTCCCTTGTGTCTGTTGCAATACAATATCTGACCACTAGATGACAATCTAAACTAGGATAGCCCCTTATACATCCATCCTTCCCTGATTTCCTTTTGAAATTAAAGTTCTGACCCAGGATTGAGCATTTTCTTCCTGCCCTATCTGTCCAGTCTACCTTCTTCTTTTCACTAGCTTTGCTCTCAGCAACCACTTGCTTTCACTACATTGTTTCCTCCCTTCTTTACCTATCCTTCCCAACAAAGGCACCAAGTAGTTAGCTGTTTGCTGATTGTTTCCTTTTTTCCCTGACTTTCTCAGTTACCTGTCAGAGCACTGACTCTAATTCCCACTGTCTATCTGCCCTCTTGGTCTTACTTTCCACCTTTACCTATACTCTCTACTCCTACCCCTGGCTGTATCAGCTCGTTTCACCCCCCCCCCTTTCTTATCACCTTAAGACAGTCTATGTAGGTCTATGTAACCTTCTAGGGACTAGCCCATCTTGATCTATGTGCCCGCCTTTTAATTCCCCTCCCCTTCATACCTCACATCCTTTCTAATCCTATATATCCTTCTGACCAGGCAAGTTGCCATCTTTATTATTAGAAACTGGTCCCCTGGCTGCTGCACGTACCTGGCCCCAGCGTCTAATTTTCTGTAAGCTGCTGCAAGTTGGTATTATGATTATCTATGTTGTCTGGTTTATCTGTTGGCTTTGCTGTTGAATAATTGTGTGGATTTTGATTTATTGATGTCTACAGTGTATAATAACCATTAGCTGATGCATGTTTTTGTAACAACCATCTGTTTGTTTCTGGGTGTACCATGTTGAGTTATATTAAGCCATTCCACTTCTGTGAGTTAGAGCCCCTCTTACCTGCAATGTACTACCATAGTATAGATGGTTAGCACTGCTCCGTTCTTGACCTAATCAGAACTGAAAGTTATTTGTAACCAAACAAGCCTACTGAATGGGTATACCCATGTTAACCTCTTAGTTTGGTAGCCTTGTGCGTGCCATAGGATATCATGTGTAAGCTATAGAGGCTTAGGATACATCCATCCTTCCCTGATTTCTTTTTGAAATTAAAGTTCTGACCCAGGATTGAGCATTTTCTTCCTGCCCTATCTGTCCACTCTACCTTCTTCTTTCCACTAGCTTTACTCTCAGCAACCACTTACTTTCACTACATTGTTTCTTCCCTTCTTTACCTATCCTTACCAACTAAGGCATCAAGTAGTTAGCTGTTTGCTGATTGTTTCCTTTTTTTCCCTGACTTTCTCAGTTACCTGTCTGAACCCGCTTAGTTTGCCCTGCAGGCTCACTCCGCTCCCCTACCCCCAAATTCCACCCACCCCAGTGGTCCTAGCTATATACTTCTGTAGCCACACCCCCTCCCATTATCATCCTATCGCACACCTCCTCTACTTAACAGCCCTACCCCTAACCTCTACAATTCCTTAATTAAGCTAATTGCCTTTCTTGATCTACTCCCTAACCTCTCCTGACCCCTTCCTGTTTTGCTTATATTTTACAGCTTCTCTCTTACAACCACCCTTATTTTACTTAATTGCATACAGCTTCTCTCTTATAACCACCTTTATTTTACTTAATTGTACACCTCTTCCCTCAACCTACTCATCCTCTTAAAGCACTCTCTCCTTTCTCCCACCTTTAGTTTTACTTACTACACTCCTTCCCTCAATATACTCAAACTCCTTAGCTACATATCCTAATGGCCCCAACACACAAATCTATACTCACAAACCTACTACTCTTAACCACAACTCTTGCTTCTCTCACAATATCATACACATTAACCTTTTTTGAACACTTCTCTCTTCCTGAACACCACCCCTACCAGCAAACTCTACCAATTTCTCCCATAAACTACCTCAACCACAGTAATATAACCTCCACTTCTATCTATATATTTCCAAAGTACCATAGAGCTACCCATGTTACTTACTTCCTTATCAAAAAATCCCCAAACAGTTTCTACAAAATCCTTAAGTTTGTACAATATCCTCAACAGCACCCCTTATTAGATGGTGATATTCATCCAAACCCTGGCCCCAATATTGATATTCCCAATAACCTACACAACCTAGCATCTCCTCTTATCACTACCTTAAACAGACCCTCTAACTCCCTCCTAATAGCTCACATTAACATACGTAGCTTTAACAATACAATTACCCACCTACATGCACTGTTAGATGTGCACTCATTCGATATTCTGTGTATTACAGAGACATGGCTGAAGCCCTCAACTCTGAACCAGGAGATTACCCCTCCTGGATATAATATCCTGAGATATGACTGTAAAACCAAAAAGGGTGGAGGTGTAGCCATTATGTATAAATCTGAACTCCAAGTTTCACCCTTCAATGTGCTCCTACCATCAGATACCAATTCAGAAACTCTTAGTGCCAAACTTCAAATCAACAACTCCAAATCCATCGATCTAATTTGCACATATCTCCCCCCTGGAAATAATATCAATACTCTTGAAAACTTACTTGGTTACCTCACTACCCACCTACCTCAGGAAACCATTGTATTAGGTGACTTTAATATAGACTAGGCTACCTGCAGTTCCCCTAATCCTACCAATCATATAAATCTTTACGGATTCTCACAAATTATAACCACTCCTACTAGAATCCATAATCCAAGCAGTAAGGAAACCACCCTAGACTGGATCCTTATCAACAGCCACCTTGATACTTATAAACCAGGAACCCCTTCCTGACGATATTAGTGACCACATGCTAAACTACATTATTAAACAAAGAATCCATAGCCCAACTACCAATAATTTTAAAACCTCCCGTTCCAAAAAACTTTTAATCCAGAGATCTTCCACAATGAACTGAAAGCATGTGACTGGTCATATATGTCTCATCTTCCACTTGATGAAGCAGTGACCTACTTTAACACTAGATTCATTCAGATCCTAGATTACCACGCTCCCTATCGCTCTTCCCAAATAAGGACCAAAATTGCCCCTTGGCTCACTAAACAAACTAGGCAAAAGATCCTTCTCAGAAATAAAATTTGGGCCAAACGAGAGTCTCCAAATGTCCATCAGATCACCTTTACTTTAAACAATTAAGAAATGCCACCAAGAAAGATATTCTCAGAGACAAAAAAGACTATTACATTCACCTCCAACAAACCCATCAACAAAAACACAAAAATTCTGGTCTAGTATAAACAAACTTCTTCAGCCAGGGCACTCTGAAACTCCTGCCCCTTCAGGATTCAACCAAAATAACTCTAACCAGATTCCTGATGCCTTTAATAACTAATTTACTAAAGCCATTCGAACCCTAGCCAATACTTTACCACCTATTACCCCATGTCCATTAAATACCACTAAGACTTCATCTCCAACCTTTCAAATACAACCAGTACCTACATCCCTCATTTGCAAACTCCTTCAAAAACTAAAACCATGCACCCCTTCTGCTGACTGTCTTCCAGCCGAATACCTGCAAATTGCAGCGAAAGCCATTGCCTATCCCATCTCAATGCTTATAAATAGAACAATTTTAGAAAGCAAAATCCCCTCCATATGGAAAGTATCACACATCATACCTCTACATAAGGGTGGGTCATCTACTGAACTCTCAAACTTTCGGCCTGTCGCCTTACTGTCTCTAATAGCTAAGATAATGGAAAAATGCATACACAGACAACTACTTGACCACCTTCTCCAAAATAATCTACTTGCCAACTGCCAACATGGCTTTAGGCCATTCCATTGCACAACAACTGCCCTACTATCCTTTTCTGACTCCATAAACAAAAATCATAACAATAACACTTTTTCCTCTGCACTATTTATTGACCTTTCAAAAGCCATAATATGCTTATAGACATTCTAAAAGCCCAATCACTTGACCCAGAAGCATTACAATGGTTTAAATCCTATCTGGAAAACAGACAGCAAGCAGTACTGTGGGGTAATAATCTTTCTAAATCCCTCCCTGTGAACTCTGGAGTACCCCAAGGCTCTATTTTAGGACCTCTACTCTTCTCATTGTTTATTAATGACCTACATACCAAAATTCCTCAGGCCACCTGCATACAATATGCAGATGACTCTACTTTAATTTGTTCTGCCAAGTCCATAACCTCTCTCCAGTCCCTCACCCAAAAAGTATTTAACAGTGTTGAAAATTGGTTCATGCAACACTGCCTCCTCCTGAACGCCAAAAAAAGAAAATTATTGCTCTTTGCTCCTACTCATAAGTCACCTCAACTGCACTTCACTATAACCTCTAACAATGCAACTAACATATCCCCAGACACTTCAACCCATCTACTGGAAGTAACAATTGATAATAACCTTAGTTTTGATGACCACATTAATTCTACTATAAAGTCTGTCAACAAAAAAATAGGCTCCCTTTACAGAATCAAACCCTTCCTTTCCCCTTCAGCCAGAATAACTATTGCCCAGACCCACCTTATCTGTATCCTGTTCTATGCTTCGGCAATATATACCAATCTAACAAAAAAACAACCTCACCAAACTTAATACCTGTTACAATAACATAGCCAGATTTGCCACTGGCACCACCTTTAGAACTCACCACTGTCTCAACCTAAAACAACTGGGATGGCTAGAACTGCAGAACCAACTACTTTGTCAACACCTTGTTATCACCCAACAGATCCTTTACCATCCTAATAATACCCCTATCCTCATTAAATTGATTACACCCTACAAAAATCTTGCAACACTACGCTCAGCTAATAAGCTTCTAGTTTCCACTATTAAATCAAATAACAAAGCTGGGGACTCACTTTTCACCAACACAGTAGGTAAAATCTGGAACCAGCTTCCTACTGAACTTTCCACCCTTGCTTCCACTCATCTTTTCAAAAAACATCTTAAGGAATATCTTACAACTCACTGACTTTCACCTTCCTGCTCTCTCTATACTTTGCTACTCTACTGTTTTATGTCACCTATCTGTAATTAATAATTTCCTTCATAGTATTGAAAAAAAAATTGTTTTTTGCTCTCTGTATTTGATCTTAGCTTAAACCTACTAAATTACTCTGTAAAATTTTTGTTTTGCACAATGTAGCCAATATACTGTAATTCACTTGACTATTACTATATATTGTATTTTTTGTCACTGCTGATGCTTGGAGCTTTTTTCCCTGGGCCTCTACTGAAAATGGACATATATCCAGTTAGACTAGCCCGGTCAACAAATGTAAAAATAAATAAATAAATAAAAATAGTGTTACCACCTGTCTCACTTTGCAAGGGATACTCCCTCTTTGGGCAGTTGTGTCCTGACCAAATATATTAAACGTGGCAAATGTCCTGGGATTGTAGGACATAATTATGTCCCATATGTACTGTAACAGTTGCATACAATAGTTATTTCTGTATCTAAAATACCTGCATGTTACAGGAAACAGGATAAGCAACTAAACTGCCACAAGAATAAGCTTATATTTAGGCAAGAAAGGAAAGTTCTATCCATTGTACTGACCATGGGTTTGTGTCGGCCTGTAAAATCAGATGTGTGTCCCAAAAAGGTCCCACTATGGCCATATGAAAAGGTGGCAACCCTAGCCAAAGAGGGTCAGTCACCAACACAACTATGATGACTGCAAATACCTATGACAGAAATACACAGCTTTCATGTAGCAACACGTTATTACATTCAGATGTATTACTGAAGGGATTCAAGGACTAACATCACCTGCATGCTATACAGGAACCACATAACAGTGCCTTAATGAATCAGCCTGCAATTACCATTGTATTAGTCCACAAAAGGATAGGTGTTCAAATAGGGAAGGAACCCTCACGCACATAGTGATTATGTATAAAAGCAGTTCCTACACACCTGCATCTGCTATGCACACCCACCATCACCCCCACACCCAAACATATTACAATACAAACTGTAATAACATCACAAATCATTCACTCACTGTACAACATCTGCAGAAGCCTTAACATACCTTGTCAGAGACACACTAACATGGTCCTATGTGAAATAGCTGCTGTTATACAACGGAACAGCTGCTGATGTAACATGGTTTGTTTGCACTAATCCCATTTCAGAGGGTTCTGCGTACACCGGGACATGTTAGCAATTAGTGAGTAACAGCACAGTATGCTACACTTGTACACCAAATCAAGGATGTCTGGTGAGCACACTGTACACCACATAACAGTTCATGCATAGCCATACGGCCTTGAGCTGGCCAAACATCCTTGCCAGACTTAAACATCTGCAGAAGTATCAGGTACAAACAAACCCTGCATAAGTAGCAATGTTCCGAAATATAACAGCTGTACTCACATGTAGAATTAAATCGTCTAGCCATTACACACAGTCCACGGGAGTCATGAAGCTAATATATCTCTGTGTGTCTCCATATAACTGTTGAAATATATCGCAAACAACACATCCAGGCCGTCTTCTTCGAAAGTAAGGCAAACGGACAACGCCCAAAAGGAGTACTCAGTTATACACCACTGTTGCCATGGTATCGGCTAATGGAGTAGCTGCACAGCTGATGTGCATCTAATTAACTAGTAAACAATAAAGGCTGTCCTCCATAAAAGTTCTTATAACTCAATATAGTAATCATTAATTTATTTATTTAACATAAAATAATGAAAAAAGTCAGATTTAGCGCTTTTATCTCCACCACGGAGACTTCATCAGAAGCATCTGTTTCATGTTAAAACACTTTACATATCAAGCCATTCATTTTAATTGGCTGGCCAATCAATGCTGAAATTGGTAAACTAACCAAACTTTTAACCCGTCATATCCAGTGATAAAAACATTTGGTTCGTGTTGAACCAATTCTATAAATAATTTTTAAATACATGTACAAGTATAAAATATTGGGTACAAGTTATACACATCAATAAATAATTGTTATTGCAAAAAGTTGTTAAAAAATTGTTAAAAAACATTTAAAAACAATGTTTGCATCAGAAAAATATATATATTCACATATATATATATATATATATATATATATATATATATGTATCCCCCTAATTCTCAAAGGGACAGTATACGTGTGACCCCCTGTCATGGTACCTACTAAACATTTTAAACCATACAGTGCATTGTAACGGAAAAGTCATTTCAATTGAAATGCTTAGTTCATGCATATAACATCCTATACTCTAATGTTTTTAACTAATTTAATTAATTGAAGTTCTTTGCAACTCGTTTTTGGTTGGTGGGTTAATTACTATATTGAGTTCTAAGAACTTTTACGGAGGACAGCCTTTATTGTTTACTGGAAGCAGCGTCTTTTGACATACTTGTGGAGGAATTTTCAGCCTTTGGTTACCAACTAATTAACTACTTTGGAACAGCAATTGGTGGACAGGATACCACATGTTACCGATATGTAACTAGAAAAGGATGTGTTATCACACATTCAAACCATCCGTATATACCAGTGGAACATTACAAAGAACATTGAAACACAAACTGAAAAGGATTGAATCAACAGTTAACAACACCTCGGGTTACTAATAAGGTATGTAGAACAGTCATTATGTCTTTATATGTAGTACCATTCTGTAGTATTTATAGTGGAAACAGTTATCTTGTAGTGATGTATTGTTGAGCATAGTAACGCTTGTAGTATTTGTGTGTACTGCTGTAGGTCACAAGGCAAACACCGCATACACCACAAGGGATGCTATATAAGGGCTTTGAACAGAAATACTCCTCACCAGCCGATGTTAGTGGCAGGGCTTGTCCAACAAGCATGTGCTATAACAGGGGGATAGTATATGTTGATATATTGTAACTGTAGCCATATGTATGGGTGTATTACAAAGAATAACATGTGGAAGGTTGGGCCACTGTGCAATTATGATTTGCATTGTCAGATATTGTGCCAATAACTGTGTAATGTACAGTATTGTAGGCAGATATGTATTATAAGCTAAATAGCATTACTGTAATGTTAGGCAAACATTAGTTATGTCTATTGGCATTTACAATACACAATAACAGGATACATATGTCTTTTAGTCACTCGACAGTTTATCAGCATGATAGCAAAGTAAAATGCAAGAGCTATTTAACTATCCATGCACATAAGACATGTAATATGTGCAAAGGTAGGTACTAGGCTGTCTTACCAAGGGTATTTTTAAGCCTAGCTAGAGTGTGTTCATTTTCGCTACCCCCATAGGTTGGTTCCCTGTGCCTCTGAACGGCAGAGCCATTAGTTCCCTGTGCCTCTGTCCAGCAGAGCCACTGCAGTGATCCCCGGGGTACATGTCTGTCTCCCATTCACACGTCAAGGTTTCCCTTGAAGAGTGCTAGTGAGGGGCCCTGCCTGATGTACATTGGAATCATGTTCCAAAGCATGGGGAGTGTCCAGGTCAGGAATCTATCCATCCAGCACGCCCTACTCATCGTTGTGTTTAGGTGTATATCCCTAGAGCATTTGGCTCTCAGGAGCCTCTGTTTAGGTGGAGCATATCCAGCAATACAGGGTTGGACATGGGCCTTGTATGTCAAGCAGAGATCACCTGTGAGTATGCGGTATGCAACTGAGTACAGCTGGAGTTTCTTAGGTTGGGCTGCATAGGTCATCTGTCTGAGGTCAGTAATCCTCTTGGTGTGGTACTGGTGTGGTCTTCCAAGCTGTTGCAGTTGTCTTGTAAGGTATATCCCAAATGGGGTGTTGTATCCTTTAATGGGTCTAATATGTCATGAGTAGAGTCACAATGGCCTCCTCTGATCTGGATGTGAACCCATTAGAGATTAGGGGGGCCATGTAGAAGGATATTCTAACCACCTTGTCATTATGGGTATCGAAGGAGAGATTGCTATCTACTGGGATTCCCGGATCCCTTATTACCTTTTCTGTATGTAGGGGACTAGCACCTATGTGGTAGTCTGTGGGTAATTAGTTATATCCAAAGGGGCTGACTATGCACTTTTAGGCATTTAGCTTGACGCCATGATATTAACACCAGATATCCGTCTCAGTGCGACCCTTCCAGAGGGTGTCTGTAACAGCTGGGGAAACAACTATGTCCCCTAGTTTGCAGTCGTCTACAAACATTTTCAGCCAAAGCCCTCCTGTGCTTGTCTGTACATCAGAGAAGTATATACCAAACATGAGGGGTCCTAGGACTGAGCCCTGGGGGATGCTACTTGTAACTGGTATACAGTCGGACCTAGGGTATGCAACTCCCACTGTATGGGTTCTGTCTGTGAGCCACTTTGCAAACCATCACATGACGTAGGGGTTAATGTTCAGGTGGATGGGTATGTTGATAATACCAGAAGGAGGAATGGTGTTGAAAGCCTATGAGAGATCTAAGTAGGCTGTGTGGACCTCCTTACCCTCATCTAATACCTTGGTAACTGTCTCTAAGAAGTCCACCAGGTTTAGGAGGTATGGTCTGCCCTTAACAATGCCAAACAGGGAGGAGTCAAAGGTTTGGAGGTACCCAATGTCTCTGTGACTGAGATCCATGATGTGCACCATAGCCTTGCAGTCCAGGCTAGTCAGGCCTATAGGGAAAGAGGTCCCATGGTCCGTTGTGGCGCCACCTTTGTGGAGTGGGATAACTGTTGCTGTGCGCCATTTAGGGGGCACTATGCCCGATGTGAGGCTATTACTGAACATGGTACGAAGGTGGGGAGACAGTACGTTTTGAAGTTCGTGTAAAATGCAGCCTGGGATGCTGTGATATTGCCTTTAGAGTGTGCAGCTTTGAGAGGGGTCTGCCAGGATGTTGCCAATATCATTTGTTTCTGTAATGTTCGTGCCTTTGTGCTGTAACTCAGAGCAGATCTGGTTGTTGACATCGAGATATGTGACATAGCTATAGAATGCTTTGTGGTTGTTGTTGGTATTAGTTGCGTTTTAGTTTTCATAGCTAGTTTTGGAGGATCTTATAAGGGATCTCACCTTCTTACTGAGGCTGGCTAGGGAGCTCCTCCACGCATGGGATTGTACTCTCATTTGCAACAGTGTCTTCCTCCTGTAGTACATTTTGTTTATGGTAGGGGACCACCAGATTGGCTTTGTTAATTAGGAGTATAGCGTCCTGGTTCTGTTTGGGATAGCACAAGCCATGCACTCATATAATTGCTTATAGAGTGCATTTGTGTAGGATTCAGCAGTTGTAACTGTACTGTCCATCTGCATGGGTGTCATGACGTCCACCACGTCTGTCTTAAGAAGCATGTAGTTGGCCTTGTAGACATATTATACTGTGGTTCCCTTAATAGGGGGTGGGGGCGGGATGTGGATATCAATGGTGCTCAGCACATGGTCTGATTGGACCAACGAGGAGTTGGCTTCACGTGTGGGGCACCAGTCACTCATGTTGGTAATGCCTAGGTCTAGGATATTGTTGCCCCTGGTGGGTGTGTGGATTTGTTGAGTCAGGGCATTGGTGTTTATGAATTCCAGAAACCGTTGAGCTAATGTGTTGGTACACGAGTAGTTTACCCAGTTAATGGTGGGGTAGATTCAGTGAGACTTATGTGATGAGTGTGGTGTTGTGCGAATATGTACCTTCTCCACATGACAGTCAGGGTCAGGCTTGGTTGGAGAGACCTTTACCTCCAGTTTGGCTAGATGAGTGCATCTCTTACAGGTTGTAGTGTTGGGTGGTAGGTGGAGAGGCTTGTCTGTGTACATGAGGCAATGTGTACATTGCCTCAAGATGTCCAGATTCATCAGATAGACAGGTGAGAACACTGGCAGTTGACTCTTGGACATGCCTGAATATAGAACTACATTCACCTAGATAAGTGAGGAAAGTGAGTACAAGAGCTAAATTACTCTAAGCAAGTGAGAAAAGTATGTACAAAACCTGTTCACCCTTACCTCTAGGTAATGAGGAAGATTGAGTGCTATAGTAATTATTAGCTTACGTAGTGCTTACAAGTCCTGAACAAGTGCTTAGCATGAATAAGCAATCCAGATAGGGTCTTTGATAACATAAACACATGGCCCCCTCCCCCCAACAGGTACACAAGCATATATCCATGTACACCACAGAGTCCCTGTACCTACAACTATGCAGGTACAAGCTGCACTCAGGCTGCATGGGACCTGTCCACATCACAGGTTGTATCATACACATATGGCAAAACAAGATGCTCTCCACATACACATTATGTAAAACATAGCTCCATGTCAGGTTGTGTACACACTGAATGGTGCACACCAACAGGTATCACAACCCACAAAGGGGGAGACACCACTGATAATGGGAAGTACTTTACTACTACCCTGCTGAGTCTGGTCTGGAAAGCCATGAACCTTGATCAATTAAATGATGTCAGTAGTACAGATACAGATGACAGTATGGTTGATGTCACACTGCATATCATAACCTTGCCAGGTCATAGGACATCATCACCCATACTGTGTACCACCTACACTCAGTATACTAGATGTACATTCCTATGTCACAGGAGTGTTTTGCAACAGGACAGCTGACAGAACCAACAGTACAGAAGGTGTCTGAATAATTCATGTCATCACACCAGTGGCAGCTACAGTATGTCAGGGTTAATGAATTTTATTCCCCCTCATTATAGTCCATACCTCACAGACAAACAGAAGGCATCTGCCTATTGAAGTATGTGAATGACTATGACCTAGGAGCAATAGCTGACTCAGGAGTGTTGTGGACAACATACAGAAGGGGCTTTGTGGGTGATGTGTGTGTGACATATGGTCACAATCTGACAGCTACATATTGCATTGTCACCCCTATGTTAATAACCCTGTACCCATGAACTACCACCTAGGCAGCGATCAACATAATGGACACTTGTGTGTGAGGGATGCAGCTGGGCAGTTGTCTTTCCTGTGATAGCTACATCACCACACCTGTCAGGTAGTCATATGTGGCAACCCTAATAATGACAGGGTGCCATTCATGAATATAGAGATCATTGTCCAGCCATACACAACACTCAAGTGACCCATATCAGATCACATATTTCCTTTAAGGGGTATTGGCCATGTGCAGATGGCCTACACCAGCCTTCCCATTCCCCATCTCCACTATGTAGCATGATGCATACCTTGAATAAATTCATGTCCAACCCAGTGATGTTGGACATGCTACACGTACTCATCCTGATCTCGAACACATACTTCATGGACATCCACCTTCCACATGCTGGACAGATCCTTGTCCCATACACTTGACATAGTCCTGCCATACTATGCATTCCTGTCCGTCAAAGCTGCACATCGCTCCCCTCTCAGACATGGTGTGATGACCGCATGGTAACACATGCTATATGTATCATTAACACTGTGGATCAGTAATGTGGCACTGCTTCACCTGGCCCCACAGACCCACCTGTCGGCTACTGCCAGGTAACCTTTCATCGTAGATTCATACATGGCCCATGGCATATAGCCCACTAGTTGACTTTGACTGTACATGCTATAGTTGATATCCATCCCTGAAAATACCATCTGGCTAGCCAGTGTCCCATGTGTATCACATATGCAACACAGGTGATACATGGCAGGAAGTTGAATCACTGTACAATGCCGTGTAGATGTATATGGCAGAACACATACATGTAAAACCTTATGTGAGCAAGTCTGCAGAGTCACATGTCATGTCTGTTAAGGCAGTGTAAGTCCTTATATGTGACATATACACAGCATCAAGGTCGACTGCATTAATGTGGACATATCCAGCCATGTGCTGATAGATAAGAACACCAGTGCAGGCAAGCAGACATGCCCACATCAAGACAGTAACCACATGGAGTATGAGCAATGTAATCAGGTGACACACACACACACATATATAGTGATAATATCCACTCAACATTGAGTGCCACATGTGTGTGACACAAATACATCACTGTCATGTAGGTTTGCAAATACAACTATTCAAACTTAATTAATGCAATACACATGTATGTTCAGCTGTAGCTCTGTATGTCTCTGTGAGTTACTGTGACCTGTCTCCATCATTATGTTTTCCAGGTATGCCATGTTCAAGGCTACCCCCTTTTACCCACTTGGAGGATGAGGCCCTCATCCCATACCTGCTCAACAATCACAATATCCTGTTCAGCCATGTGCCACAGGATGCACAGCAGCGGGAGGCCCTGTGGATGGAACTTCGCAGAAGGGTTAATGATGTGGGAGGCCACAACCGCACATACCAGCAGGTGCGCAGACACTGTACAGACCTCATTAGATGGGCAAAACAGTGTGCAAATGCAATCGCCAGGGAACAAGGTGCAACAGGTGGTGGACCACCAACCCAGCCCCCACTCACACATACCAAGGAACTACTGGCCAACCTGGGGACACCTGCAGAACCACATCCACAAGCTTTATCCGGTATTGTGGAGGTGAGTGTCTATCAACCACTGAGCCTGGAGTTGCCTGGTAAGTCAGTACTGCACCTATAACAACTATATTCTATATAGTTGCATGTGTCACTGTACAATATGTAATGTAACATCATATGCAAGGCATGTATACACACATGCCGCATACTATAGTATGCTACTCTGTGTATGCACACATGTGCATACACCATAGTATACTCTAATGTACTGGTGAATGTGTTATGCACATTGCACCCTGTAGCCATTATACATGGGTGGATTATCCTCATATTGCTGTGTTACTCCTATTTAGGTACCTCTGGCATTCCGCTGCGACAGCAGCCCATTGCAGGTGAGAGTGTTATTATTTATCAGGAACCATAATGCACAAATCTATCTGCCATGTGGCCATTTACAACATGTACACATAATGTATGGTCCTGTCACAATATACAGGTCGGACCTGCAATGCATCACAATGACTACCCATGTGCAACACTTGCAAACTATGTGAATCATCTCACCGACATGAATCCTCACAAACTGTCATTGCCAGATGTGTGGACAGCTGTGCATACAATGGTGGAGGTGCTGTTCACTTTAGGGACGTACTACAGATTAAATCTACACGTGGTGAATACAAACAGTACTACACAGTGGGCTGGCGTATGGCTAGCACACAGGATTCACTGGTGTGGATCATAGCCCTGGCTATGAATGTCACACAATGTGATGTGCTATCTTCACATGTCCATGACATCTAGTGGCCTGCTGCAACACTGCCTACCTAACCTGAAAACATATCCCACATACCACCCTTTATCTGCATAACCCTGTTGTCAGTGGAGCATATATGTCATATGGGACAACACAGACATGTGAAATAGATGCCCATCACAATAATTTGGACAACACATGTACACACATGGCCATGGAGGATGGCCAGAGACATGGAGCAACACACACAGTAGACGTGTTGTGCTTGTGTGTACACCCTGTCGTACAATGGCTACACATGGTTCAACATGGCCTTTGTGTAATGGTCATATTGTAGATGTGAAACACTAGACATTCTATAGGCCTATGCACATCTTGTGTAGGCATAACATCAATCCACCACATAAGATGTGTTGAACATCTTGAGGGTGTTGCGACATGACAGCAGTCACCAGCCCACAGATACAGTGCATTCCCATTGCTGGTGTTGGACATCAATGTCATACAAGCTCCTCATGTGTGTGTGTGTGTGTGTGTGTGTGTGTGTGTGTGTGTGTGTGTGTGTGTGTGTGTGTGTGTGTGTGTGTGTGTGGTACACAGATGTCATGTGGGACATGTTGTACTGACGTGTTCACCATGTCTGGCCATAGTTGCTAGGCAGCGGCAATATGGTTGCAGATGTGCAGGGGTGTCATCTGTATACCCATCAGTGACTTGTGTCACAACTTCTACATCATGGTTTAGTGTGTATACACCTCAGTGATGTGGGTCACATTCCACAGTATATATGTATTGTATCTGAACACAGTCATGGCTATGAACCCTGTCTGTAACTCACACTGTATAGCACTAGACACGCCTCATTATTCCCTGCAATGGCCATGCACATCAGCTATATGTGTAGTATATCTGTAGGGCGGACAGACAACACTGCATTGGTACACCATTGCCCCACTGTATATTTGACAGGACACCATTGTGTTAAACATGTATGCATGTCATTGCACATGTCAGCAGATCACGTGTCATACTACATGTGATTATCATGGTCATATGCCACACATCAGGCAGGTGTACTGTTAACCTGTGCTGGTCCACATGGTGTAACACAGGGATGTATGCTAACTACTACTATGGTTGTGTAATTTGCATGCCATCTGCTATGACACATCCATGCTGTTGTGTGCAACCCAGGGATGTATGATAACTACCACTATTATTGTCTGCGCTGCATGCCATCTGCCGTATCACATGCATGTTGTATGCCTTCTGCCATATCACATGCATGTGTGTCTGTGTGTGTGTCTATTTTATAGATTGTAATGTACAGTTCTTGTCTGCCCTCACAGATGATGTAGGTGCATTGCCCTCCTGCGATACATCTGATGTTAGTGTCCCCACAGACTCTAGCAGTGATGATGAACGTATGATTGAGACACAGGTAGAGTTGTCAGGGGCTGAAACTGTGCCATTGGTTGCCATTCCATATATATCCCCCTCATCCCCGCACACAGATCACATACCTGCACATACCCCATCACCAGTGGCCATAGAGGAAGGACAGTTGGCACGTGGTAGCTTGGAACAGGAAAGTGTGGGGGCTATGGAAGGTGTGCCTGCACACCATGGTGTCAGCCAAATGACTGGTGGTGCCCCACACAGGCATGTGGCCAGTGCTGCTCATAGGAGGACCTCTGGCCAACATGCTCCTACATGACAGAGCGCAGCTGCTGGTGTCACCAGATGCATGTTTCAGGCTGTAATGTAGGCACAGGCACTTGCTGAATGGCACAACAGAGAAGATCAGAGGCTACAGAGGGCTACTGTCTATTCTTTAAACAACAACATCCAGGCAATGGTAAATGCTCAACAGCAGATTTCTGAAGCTTTGGATAGATGGTTGGGTGACATGGTTGGAGTTCTTGACCATGGCATGACAATCCACGAGCGTGAGCTGTCTGTGTTGGAACATCTGGTAGGAGTGAGGCGTCGGGCACGTGGACGTAGGCCTGCTACATCACCTGTGTCAGGTCTACGTTTACGAGCTACCTCACATGCCCGCTCCCATAGGGCGGTAGCAGCAGCAGTGCATCTGGTGCTGTGCTGTCCACAACAGGGACACGGATCCAGTGGACAAGTGACATCAGACAGTACCCAATCTGCACCTCTGCCTGGTAGTGCCTGTGCAACCCCTGGCAGGCACAGGTCACATGTCCATGGCCGCACACCGTGAACTGTAAAACCTCACCTGTACAGTCTGCAGCTGTCAATAATACCCCTGTGTAGGCCAGACACATGGGAGAACTGTGGGCATACATGCTGGAAACATATGTAGGGCACCGCAACACACACATTCATAACATCCACACACGCCCAATTAGATCAAAGGCCCAAACCCACACACATGATGTTATCCAATGGTGCAGCCTAGGCCTCTGGCAACCATTAACACCCTGTACATATGATGATGCCTGTGCCGCATCCCTGACATTCACACCATCAGTGCAGGGACATGCTCATATGGTCTAATGCACAGGGTGAACAGACTAGGAAGATACATGTAGTTTACAATTGCTGAGGACTGTTGACAGGCAGCAGATATACCATGTAGTACAGGTGTACAATACTGTTAACAGTATGTGTCTTGTGTAACAACAGTGCAGCCTAGGCCTCCGCAAACATTAACACCCTGTGCATATGATGATGCCTGTGCCACATCCTTGACATCCACACCATCAGTGCAGGGACATGCTCATATGGTCTAATGCACAGGGTGAACAGATTAGGAAGATACATGTAGTTTACAATTGTTGAGGACTGTTGACAGGCAGCAAATATACCATGTAGTACAGGTGTACAATACTGTTAACAGTATGTGTCTTGTGTAACAACAGTAACTGCATGTTGGTCATGATGTTCTGCTGTCCTTTTTCAGGTCTAATTGCACGTGCCGGTGGATGTCAGTGTTTGCAGTTAGTGTCCCATATGTCAATGTGGACTACTCATAGGTATGTATGAATATACCAGCATGCACTGTGTAGCTGCCACATATCAGTGAGAATGTCCCACGTTACAAACATGTCTACCGTTCCAAGAGCATGATAGCTGTGTATTAAGCTACTGTGGCCACAGATGTGACATCCATAAAGGGTGACATCACAGGTACAGTTACATGGAGTGATGAGGTAAGAGAGTGGTCTAGCTGATTACAAGGGTAAAGGCCAGTGGGAAGTGTGATGCCTCATAGGGAATCAGTAATACACGTTCCCCATGACAAGATGTTAACACACAACTGCACCCACACACTCAGGTATTGACACACATTCAGTGACACAGTAACACACCCACAAACTCATGGATTAACTGACACAGTAGCACACACACTCGCACACAGTTGCTACTGGTGGGATGAGGACCCCTGCCTATGTGCAAATCATCATTACAGTACTGTGCACCTACGTGACGCGCCACAGAGAATACACATGTACAGGTAGTCAGTACGGCCTAAGATCGGGGACATCAACACGGATAGTAGAATGCATCACCTGGATGGTGGGAGGGGTCTTATCAGTTCAGTATGGTAACATACATCCTCACCCCAGGAACCAGTCAGCCCTACATACACACACTGTGGCATTCAGTAATTAATACACCTATGTCATGCACATACAGATACCTCACATGTGTGAGATACACGCCCCTGCCTATGGCCTGCTTTCTACATTGCAGTATGTACAGATGTGTACGCTAGTGTACAGGAGAGTAACAATTAAGATGTATTCCCCACAATACGTGACATATATGGACACACACGCAACCACACATGCCAGTACTGTGAATCTCAGACCTGCCTAGCTCATGTTACATATGTCAGATGTACAGCAGTATTGCACACATTACAAACTGTACTGACACTTCCTGTGGCAACAGTGCTGATATATGCACTAGGGGCATCATATCTATTAACAGGTGTCAAGTGATTTACCTTTGCTGTCACCCTTACCGCTGCCTAAGTTGTGTGTTATGTCCTTCAATTAACAAAACCATTGCTTACCAGTTACACAGGGTATTGTAGGACCACTTGTGACACACCTGTGAGCTGTCCACAGCAAACATCCATCTGCCCCACCACTTAGTTATTTCCACACATCTGTCCATACCTGTGGCACATCTTTCTGTACATTCAGCATATCACCATATACAGTTGGCAGTGTTGAGGCTGCATTGCAACTGCATGATGTTCTAGGATACACGTCACCTGCCTACATCAGCAACTGCACATGCATGTTATCTGAACGCACAACACTAATGTGTACAGGTGTGTAGGTCCTGCAATCCTGATATTTGATCATGTTTGTAGGCATTGCAATTGGTGGATATGTGTAATGACATACATGACACATGGACTGTTGTATGATATGATGGGTGACCAGTACAGAGGGGATGTTACCTCTGTCAACATTGATATCACACCTTATGTACTGTTAGCATTCAGCAGCCATGGACCTACATTCCATGTGCATGTGTGTAATGGCTTTAGCCACCTGTTTGCACAAAGGACAACAACAGCTATGCTATTTATAGGTATGTTGTGTGTGTGGCATGTACATACCCAGGGCAGGTACATGAATGTCATATCCATACATGAGGGTGTGTACTGGTGAACAGCAACAGTCATCTGCTAATGGTGGAAAGTACCAAGGGCCCCTGGTATGTGTACAGCTGACCTGGTCACAGACAGTGGTATCATTGCATTGCATAACACATGATACAACTGTGTCAGTACATGTGTACTCTCTACAATTGATGTAGAGCTTAGTACAGTACACAGGTCAAAGGTCATATGGTGGTGTACTCTTCTATGTCATACAACATGTATGGTTGCGTGTTGGTGGTCCGAGGGCATGGTGGTGTCTGAGGTTTACATCCTAGAATGCAGCATGTGACATTGTGTTCTGCACATGGCTCATCTGTGATGCCTTTCGTGGGAGGGCCAGTCAGTACATGTGAGTGGCCTTTATGTATGTGGGTACACCACCTGGAGCGGTCCGTACCTGTGTTATGGCCCTCATGTGTAGTTCTGAGGTATATGGTGGTAGTGCTAGGTTCTGAGGTATATGGTGGTAGTGCTATTGTGCACAGGGCCATCAGCCAGGTGTTCCTCACTGCACAGATGTCAGTACTCCCCATTGTTGGATCTACAGTGACCAGCTGTGAATGTGGACACTACACATCTAACACTGGTTAGCATAAGAAAACAATGCAGTTGTCCTGTAGGTGTATGGGAGTTAACCTGTGTTTAGGACATTTGCCTTGGAATGACACTGTGTGGGCGGATGCGACTTGGGTAATATCCATACTCCCTTGAATCATGGATGCATGTGATATGTGACAAAGGCCTGCCTACTGTTAGCCATGTCATCCCAGAATGACAGCTGATGTTGTGTTAAAGACCGGTGTCAAATATATGTAGAGCAGCGTTCCTGCTAACAATGACAACTGCTAACACCAGAGCCCATTACAATGTGTTCTTTCCATCTACCTGTAATAGCATGGCCACTGTGGCCTTCCTTGTTTAGCATCAGAGTGCATCTCAGTCAGCCCTGTGCTACTAGGAGTATGAGCATGCCCAGTATATCCTTGTGTAGATGGACACATAGTAGTGCATTCCGACCATCCCTGTGCTACTAAGTGTGTGAGCATGCCCCCTGTGCTACTAAGTGTATGAGCATGCCCAGTATATCCTCGTGTAGATGGACATATAGTGCATTCCGAACAGCCCTGTGCTACTGTGTATGAGCATGCCCAGTATCCTTGTGTAGATGGACACATAGCAGTGCATTCCGACCAGCCCTGTGCAACTAAGTGTGTGAGCATGCCCCCTGTGCTACTAAGTGTATGAGCATGCCCAGTATATCCTTGTGTAGTTGGACACATAGTGCATTTTGAACAGCCCTGTGCTATTAAGTGTGTGAGCATGCCCAGTGACACCTTGTGTCAGTTATGTGCCTCTGAGTATGGGCATGGCCATTGTAACCCTGTATAGTGGCAGTAGTTGTCCATTCCACAGATGGGCATACTCCAGGTCAAGATGGATTCCTACTTTAAACACACAGGTTCACAGGTATGTACATCTTAACTGCCAGCATCCCTGTTGATGTCTGCATTCCCAGACAGTTGTAATGACAGCCTTGACATGTGTAGTCTGTGTGGTGCGATTTGTAAGTATGTAGTATTGTAACAGTAATCTGTAAATAGGCAGGTGTTCCGTAACCACCACTGGCGTGTGTGTGTGTGTGTGTGTGTGTGTGTGTGTGTGTGTGTGTGTGTGTGTGTGTGTGTGTGTGTGTGTGTGTGTGTGTATGTCTGTCCCCATTTGCCAGTGGACTCTAAATTGCTTTTAGACTGCCCACACTCCATACATTTCTTATACCCACCGTTAGCAAGGCCGATGATGTCACCCATCTACAAATTCACCTCTGGGAGTACTGTGTCCCAGTAATCTTGGTAGCGCATTCTGTAACTGCATAATGCTGTAGTGTAATAAAGTAGTTAGGTCGGTGTCCTAGTTCCACACTTGCCGTGTGTGTGTGTGTGTGTGTGTGTGTGTGTGTGTGTGTGTGTGTGTGTGTGTGTGTGTGTGTGTCTGTGTGTGTCTGTGTGTGTCCCTGATTACCTGAGGACTGAGTAATGCTTTTATACTGCTCATACTCCATACATTTCTTATACCCACCATTAGCAAGGCCGATGATGTCACCCATCTACAAAGACACCTCTGGGAGTGCTGTGTCCCAGTAATCTCGGTAGCGCATTCTGTAACTGCGTAATGCTGTAGTGTAATAAAGTAGTTAGGTCGGCGTTCTAGTCCCACACCTGCCATGTGTGTGTCCCCGTTTGCCTGAGGACTGAGTAATGCTTTTATACTGCTCACACTCTATACACTTCTTATACCCACCGTTAACAAGGCCGATAATGTCACCCATCTACAAATACACCTCTGGGAGTGCTGTGTTCCAGTAATCTCGGTAGCACGTTATGTAACTGCGTAATGCTGTAGTGTAGTAAAGTAGTTAGGTCAGTGTTCTAATCCCAGACATGCCAACTGTGTGTGTGTGTGTGTGTGTGTGTGTGTGTGTGTGTGTGTGTGTGTGTGTGTGTGTGTGTGTCTGCCTGCATGAGAAAAGTACAGTGCTTTGTAGTATTCACCGTAGGGCATGCCCTAAACACGTGTTGCTGCAGTGTGATACGGTAGGGGTTTGTATACAGGATATGTGTGTTTGTCTGTCAGAGCCTGTGTAGAGGTGGCTGTGATTGTCTTACCATTGGACATGTTTGCGAGTGGGTTTTGTAGGTTTCCTATATAGTATCTGTGTTATGACACATTGGCCACCTCACGAGGAGTACAGCTGTCAGTCAGCCATGGCACTGTGTTGGCAAGCTATACCCATACATCTGGCAAAAGGGCTGGTGAACTAAGTATGCAGCCCTACTAGTACCCGGTATATGTCCTGCACCCATGTGCCATGCACATACAATCTTGCATAGGATAACCCACTATGTTGCTAGTAACATGCACATCAAGGACAGATAGTAGGCATGGTGTGACTGCAGTGGCCTGCAGAGGACATGGTACCCTGTACAGTGGTACAATAGGCACATATATTCGCACATTGTGCTTTCACTATGCTCCACACTGAATGCCTGAAACATAAGTGGTGCCATCAAATGTGATCCACTACGGCCATACAATGCTGTACACATGTGCCCTGTATGGACCCATGCCACTGACACCACGGAATACCTGTATCATACTATCCATGCAAGTGCAGGGCCGACCTGCTCACTATAAGCAGGTTTCGCCAGACCAGGCCAGTATTGGCATATCGGGGTATAACAGGCTGTGTACACTACATGTGTCTGCCAAACCAGGTACACTTGTACATGTCACTGTACAGTACTGTGGGACATGCACATCCCAGGCAATGTCCATGTGAAGGACTATCAAACACAGATATGGCATGCATTGCAAAGCTATGGCCCTACACAGTGGTAACCAGGATGTCAGGCCAGATAATGCAGTACCCATCTGTGTGGGACATTGCAGACACTACACCCCTGCACTGCACACCATTGTCGGGTGACACGATGGCAAGGATTACCCCTCACCCAGCCTTGTACAGCCATCTTGCACAGCCAAACACTACACACCCATGGAGCAATGCATACCTGCATGCCAGTACTGGCACCCTGTGTCTGCATGTGGGTTGTGATGCTCCCAACCACAGTCACTCCCAGTATAAACCTCGTTGGCATACCAACAGTTGTCAAGCACTTTCACATGCCCTAGCCCATAGAACCTCCAGATATCCCCTGTGGTGCATGTGGTCCTGTGCATTACTGCAGTGTGGCAAACTAAGTAGTTACATTGTGTATTTGTCACCCTGACAAAGGTGTCAATGCATGTCCATTAGAGTGTGGTTGTGGTGACAATGGCATCTGTTCACGTGGACTGACATGTGTGCCACACCTAAGGTATGTCTACTATATCTGTTGCAGATGGCACTCACTCACCTACACACATGTTCTTACAACACAGCAACATGTCACCTTTGTGGCACATGTAGTAACATCATGCACATGTAATAGTAATGACTAGTCAGGGGGTTGCCCCTGTACTATTCAGCATGTGGCAGGTGATGCTTATGGTTAAGTCTTCAAGCCCTTCCCTGGTGTACATTGCCTGTCCCGCACACACACACTCTCTGGTGGATGTGAAGGTATACACCTGCACAGCAGCAGCATGTGTATTGTAACAGATGGAAATGGTCAGGTGATGGCCTCTGCACCTATTGCAGTCCTCCTCTAGCTGATTGCATGTGGTACAGCTGTGATGGTCTTCCCATAGCCATCCACATGATAAACACAGTACACTATCTAGGGAAACATGTTATTATCTGGCCTTGACAGTCACTGTGAGTGGTACCTGGATGTGGTGTTCTGACATGGCATCGCAGATGATATCTGGATGTACCTCAATCATTTTCCACGGTGGGAAATAGACTAATGACAGGAGGGTGATGTGCCACACAACTACAGCATGTAAGTGTAGCTATGCTGCATTGAGACTACTGCTTGTTTAACAGGTGTGTGGTAATGGCTATTCTGCATGTTATAATACAGACATGACAGTACTCTGTTCATGAGGGCCCCCATCTGTAGGGCCATCTGTGAACTGGTCAGTGTGTGCAACCATTTGTTTCCTGTGTTACACACTGAACACACTTCTGTGCACAGCAGAAGCATGGTGTGAGGATTGCAGACAGTACATGATGATAGGGATGTGTTACTGCCATCACATCCCTGACTGGACATGTGTCACATGAAACAGTGGTATGACTGACACTGTGTGGGATTCCAAGTGACAAGCCAATGATGGGCAACTGTTCATAGCTGTGGTCACACGTCAACTACACATTGTACAGTTGGCATGTGGTATATATGCATGTGTTGTGCTCCCTCTGCAAATGTATACCATCTGTTGTGTTGGGTTGCTGGTGATATCTATGCATACTGTTGTAGGTAATCCTGTATGCTGTTGTCTATCACTAAGCCATATGTGGGTTTAAAATGCAACATCATAGGCTGAATGGGTTGGTAGGTCCCGGCAGATCCTCCTGTCCCACTTCAGCTGACCATGGCACCGGGCACTAGCACATCTGGGGCCCAGCCATTAACATTAACCTCTGTTGGCTCTGCGCCACCTTCTGGTGGTACCACCACTGAGGATGGAGCATGTCCCCCTTGGGAGCAGGACCAGACAGGTACATATCTGCTGTCGTGCGGTCCCGGACATGTTGCATTGGTGGCTCCCTAAGGGGTTACAAAGCCAGATACGCCAGTTCAACGATGGTGTGTCACATTTACAGGGTGATGCTGCCCCTCCTGGACAGCCCCCAGCACTGCCTCCTTTGCAGCTGTGTAGGTGCAGTGGCAGTTGCCCATGGCTAGGGATCTCCATCCTACTGTTCCCATGGGCTTTTGAATGCCGAAGACCCATCCCCATCCAGGGTGTATCCCCCCCACATGTGTCATATACCAACCCTGTATGCTGTCATTTCTGTGCTCCTACCTATCCTCCAAGGCCATACCTACACTCCTTCCCCAACATCTGACTCTCACCTACAGACACATAAGGCCATTCGGCTCCTAGGACACCATCTGCCCTATACATAGCTGTCCATTACACACACATGCCCACTGGACACATGAAACCCTTGTAATATGCATCATAACATACTACTGTTATCCTCACCCCTGTCCCTCAGGTGCACGATCCTGGTATGCACATCACTCCTACATGGTCCAGGTACACGTGAGGAGGACGACCCCAATGTACAAAAAACACTACCGGTCCCTCTATGGTTACTCCATTTACCTTTATCATGATGATGATGTTGCACACAGCACATTGCAGGAGTACTGTTCACACATAATGATTGGACAGGTACTGTTGTGTTAATGCACATTACATGCACAGAGTGATGTAGATGGCCAATGTACAACTATTTGTGTGTATGACTGACACATGTCTGTCTGAGGGAGTCTTGTGATCACATAGAACAACACCACTACAAAATACAGGCGTCGCTGGTGTTTCCCGTTTAATTCGTTTGTAATGCTTTGTTGCCACATGGTATGCTCCTGATACATCTCTATATATGTATGCACCTATATGCTGGACATAAACACTCACATGTACATCTACATGATGGGATACATTCCTATACTGTTGAATGACTGTGCTGTATGATATCCTCTGGTTACAGCCTCTTACGCTCAATTAGCCTCTACATTGCTTAACCAGTGCAATACTCGCATACTGGTAGCCAAACACGCTTACACCCACTCGATCCTGCACTTGCTAATGCACATTGGTGCTTGCATCTGTCACTCACACCCCTGGGTGTGAGCGAGGACCACAATATTACCTTGTGATGCCTATTACATCAGACTACATGACTACAGTATTGGGATTGGCCGCCCATAGGTGATGGCATCGCGTTCGACTGTACAGAATCAGCGGCCTGTCCAGTGACACAATCATATTTGTGTGTACCTCATACAATGTGCTCTCACCTTGTGATGCCTATTACATCGGAATACATGAATACAGTATCGGGAATGGCTACCTATTAGGTGATGGCATGGCGTTTAACTGTATGGAATCAGCGGCCTGTCTAGTGAATCATTCATATTGTGTGTTCCGCTTACAATCTGCTCCCACCTTGTGATGCCTACATTACTACAGTCATAGCCGGCCTTAGGCATAGGCCAACTAAGTGGCCACCTAGGGCACTGCTTTAGTGGGGGCACTTTACCAGTATTTATTTGGTGTAGGTAGACCAGGATGGGGGCACTGGGTGGTGTGGTGGGGGGTGCCATTGTGCCCTCTGCCTAGGGCACCAGTTGACCTAAGGCCACTCCTGACTACAGTATCGGGAATGGCTGCCCATTAAGCGACGGCATGGCGTTCGATTGTATGGAATCAGCGGCCTGTCCGGTGAATCATTCATATTTGTGTATTCCTCTTACAATCTACTCCCACCTTGTGATGCCTATCACATCGGACTACATGACTACAGTATTGGGAATGGCTGCCCATTAGGTGACGGCGTGGCGTTCGACTGTACGGAATCAGCGGCCTGTCCAGTGAATTAGTCATATTTGTGTGTTCTGCATACACTCTGCTCCCGTCTGGCTGATACATGGGAACCGAGACCCTGCATTACAAACAAGTAGTTGGGTTGTGGTAGCCACATCCGTCGGATGGGTCATGCTACCGCACACCTATTACAGGTCTGCCACCTTTTCAATTGGCCAAGGTAGGACTTTAGGGTTACCACCTGTCCCACTTTGCAAGGGACACTGCGAAAATAATCAAGACATAGCACATGTTCAGATTACAGGACATTATTATATTCTACGTTTCATTAATAATTGCATACAACAGTTATTTTATATATGACACTTCTATGTGTTATGTGAAGTAGCATAAGCAATTCAAATGCAACTAGATTAAGCTTTTATTTGTGCAAATAAGTGTAATCCTATACTATGCACGGCTGTAGGTATGTTTAGTCCTGGAATGTCTGACATTTCTACAGAACAAGTCCCACTCTGGCCATTTGGAAAGGTGGCAACCCAATAGGACCTGTATGTAGAGACATCAGACTTTGCAGGGCAACACACCCACAGCCAGTAGAAAGGGGAGTACTTCACTGTTTCGCCTAAATAAAAGGTTACTCTTGTAGCATTATAATTGCTTATACTGTTACCTATAACATTTAGGTGTTTCAGAGGAACATAATTGTTTTATGCAACTACTACAGACAATATAGGTAATCTTTGCCCTAAATCACAGGGCATTTGCCTTATTTACAGTTATTATGCAGGACACAACTGCCCAAAAGGGAGTGTCCCTCACAAAGGTGGACAGGTGATAACCCCAACCCTATTATTCTATCAACTTTCTAAGGTAGTCGGCGGAACATGTGCTTTCTCTCACTATCAGACCTCTCATACGAATGGGGAAGAATGAACACTGAATCAGGGACACTGCATAACGACCTCAGGGACACATTTAGAAAGTTGGTGCTATTAACCTGACACATTGACGGACACAGACCACATATGTATTCATACACATTGTCTGAGGTACATGCTGTTTATGACTCTTACATGTTGTCATTATTCATTACGTGTATTCCGCCACCTTTCCTCCTGATATCACTAGTTGTAGGAGGGTTTAGTTGGGACTGTGTTAGATTCTGATTCGTAATCACGGACGTCCCTGGTAATCAGGACAGTTCAATGATATTGTCCCTATGTGTTCCCCCAATGGTTTACAGACTGTCCAGTAGATGTGCTCTTAAGGTTTGGGAGGTATACCCACATCGGAATATTACTTACACTCACGGGGCAGTCCTAATACGTGTCTGCCTGCCAGCCAACGCCTGCATGCCTAGCCCCATAATCGCATACCCATAGTTCCCCCACCTGCCACTACTCTACAGCACTCATCCTTACTGTGGGTGCAGGTGGACGCAGGTGGGATATGAACACACCCCTACACACTGCCCACTCTCCCCGTGTCGGGACACATGTCATACGTTGTGTCAACCCATGTGTTATCAGGCTTGCACAATCTACTGTTCCATGTACAGCTACATCCTGGTCGTAATAGTGTTACCCCATTAGTTGGATGTACCAAATTTTTGGTGTCCCGCAAGGGACGTCGCTGTCCATGTTTAAAGTGTAGACCTTGTAGATCTCTCCCACTGGTAGTTTCCTGCTGTTGGTCTGGGAAGTAGTGTTGTATTTATCTTTATTGCGTGTCTGTATGTCTCACTGGCCTAGCTGTGTGGGGGGGGGGTAGACGTTTGTTGAGTGGACCTCCCACCAACATATG
>NC_056742.1:413703345-413713345 GCF_019279795.1 Protopterus annectens | reverse complement strand
TTGAATCACCGCCACTTACCGTCGCTCATACACGCTTGCATACCCGCTTACGTCTCGGGTTGCCACCTTTTCATATGGCCAAAGTGGGGCATTTTCGGGACACACATCAGATTTTACAAGCTGACACATACCCACAGTCAGTACAAAGGTTAGAACTTTACTTATTTGCCTAAATGAAAGCTTATTCCTGTAGCAGTTTAGTTGTTTAATCTGTTTTTTTGTAACTTTAAGTATTTTACATACAGAAATAACTGTTTTATGCAACTGTTACATGAATTATGGGACATATTTCCTACAATCACAGGACATTTGCCATTGTATTATATTTGGTCTGGACACAACTACCCAAAAAGGGACAGTCCCTTGCAAGGTGGGGCAGGTGGTAACCCTACTTACGTCTGCTTTAAAGTGCCTTAAGCACCCTATATCCGACTGCCACTATGCAAATATGTAAGGTATATATTCCCGATAATGCACATGGGGAAACGTGCGTCATGGTCAGGTGTTTAATCCCAGGTCCTAGGTTCTGCAGGACCGGCTGGAGGCTAAGCAGTCTTGTGGACAACTACTGCTCATACAACTTGTGTCCAGATGTATACAGGACTGGACATCATGTCGTGACACCAAGTCTAATGTTTAGAACAGATACATATCCCATGAGGGATATCCAAAAATTGTGGGGACCGATGACCTTCTTTGCTTTAAGGCTGTAAAGTAGGGTTATACATCCAAGGGATACATAGTTTGCAATCCTGAGACTGCCTAGGGTGAGACTGCCTACTAGATATGGGTAGGGGTCACTATGTTCAGATATGGCCGCGCCTATCTAGCAGCCCGAGTATGGCTGGTTTTGGTGGACGTTCAGGAAGGGGGGGGTGTGCTGTGAAGGGGATGATGGGTATTCAATTATGTATCCAGGTGTGTTGGGGTTGGATGGCTCGGTTCAGGCCAGACCATTATGTGGGTATGTGCCGGTAACATTTCTGTACATGTGTATTGCACATTTTAATGTTCACATGTTTGTGTGATTGTACTGCGGATGTGTATATTTGTTCTTTGGTTATCTTCTTGATTCACCCACTGCACCCTCGTAGACCTCCAGTTCACCTATTGTGCATCCAACCCAGTCTCCCCTTAGCGAATTATTACATTACCCGTCACCCTCCACCCCCATATTCCACAGACACCATTCATCCCTTCTCTAGTTGATGGCCCATGGCACAGTCAACAAAACACATTGCGTACATTACATATCTCTGGGACCAATATGGGTGTGAGGTCTACACTAGCATTTCTGATCATCCACATGCTGTACTTCACGCACATAGGTACACGCAAATAATTATCTTTCATGACATGGTAGGTAGACCCGGGTAATACCAGTTCATCTATGGGCCATCCTGACAAAGGACGACTTGGACCGCGAATGGGCAGACATTAGTCGAATGCTCTGACCATTGGTAGGGTTGCCACCTTTTCATATGACCTGGATGGGACATTTTTGGGACACACATCTGAGTTTACAGACCAACACATACCCACGGTCATTACAAAGGATAGTACTTTAGTTTTATGCCTACATATAAGCTTTTATTGTTGTAGCGGTGTAGTTGCTTATTCTGTTTTGTTTACTTGCTTATTCTGTTTCTTGTAACATACAGGTATTTTGTAAACGGAAATATGTATTGTATGGGACTATTAAATAACATATGGGACATAATTTTGTCCTACTATCACAGGACATTTCACATTTATTATGGTTTTGGTATGGACACACCTGCCTAGAGGGGGACTGTCCCTCACAATGTAGGACAGGTGGTAACCCAAACCATTGGGCTAGGCTTAGCAATTGGCAGCGCGCTAACACGATGCGTTTCACTTCCACTTGGTATAACTAGCGACACTACAATAGAATATGGGCACGGGGTTTTAAATATCATTTGTTCGAGGGACGGGGAGTCAATATTCAGCTACGTGCCTTTGTGTTTACTTCTTATTGTGGTGTTCGCAATAATGTCTTGTATGCTTTGCATACATTTCACTATCCACGGACACTGACAGGAGTGATTACTATTAGAGGCAGGCTGTACTAGTCAGCATTTTAGGTTGCGCGTATGCAGCCGACATGTTCACGACTCTGTGCAGTGCTTGGACACGCCCCCTGCACTCGTACACGTTTCTTATGCGTGTGGCCATTACGGCAGTGCGCCTTCATTAATATGCATGTGGTGCTGCTGCGCCATCTCTACGCTGCACAGTCAGCGCAAGGCTAATGCAGTCCTTGTGCTGAGCTTCATGAATCCCGGGGTATGTCATTTACATTCCAGTAATATGTTGAATAAATAACAGACATACATACATAGTTGAGTTTCTCTCTACTACACTGACATAACTGCAGTAAAAGAAGCATGGCTTAAATCACGCACAAAAAATGAAGAAATATTGCCTCCAACTTTGTCCATAATGATCTTAATGGTAAAGAAATACTAAACATCAATAAGATTGTAATTCTAATAATTTCACTTAAAATGAACTCACTCCTCTTGTAGACAAATCAGCCTCTGAGGACAAAATCTTGAGTATAAGCATATCTCTTGAAGTGCTAATCCTAGGTGACATTAATATTGATTGATCCAAGTGTACTCATAAAGCTATACACCTAACTATCACTCTATATACAGATGACCACATGAATACATAAAGTTTCTGGAAGAGAACGTATCTTGGACTTGGTACTCACGTGACATCCCAGCAAAATTACCCAAGCTGGAAGCATTGTTGTCATCATAACCTAGTTTTTATTAAATGGAAAAACATCAAAATTCATAGAAACATCTAATATAAAGCAGTCAGAAAAACAACTAAATCTGATAAGGAAACATTCTTGTCTATCCTTAACAGAGCAAGTGAGAGCCATTAAAATTCTGCCTTTACATGATATACTAACTCTGTTCAGTAAAACCTTCCTCTCCATTCTAAACTCAGTTGCACCTCGAAGAAATCAAACCCTGCACCATGGCTTACACTAGATATAAAAAAGCTGATGCAGAACATGCTAAAGCATGGTAACGGCATTTAGAAAAAAAGCAACAAAGAATTGGCAAGAATATCAGCACTTGTAAAATATAAGAGTACCATTCTAAAGGTTAAGCAAAACTATTGCACTACTGTGCAGTAAAGCTACAAATTAGTTTTGATCAACAATCAGTAAACCTATCAGCCTGGTAAAAAATGATAATCCTGTCATTTCACTGATGAAACACCCTGTAACGTAGCATGACTGTTTAATTAATTCTATATTAAATGCTACTAACTCCCTTAATAAACCAAGCACATCCAGTACTGCAGTAAGTGCTATAGACAGTGTCACTACTACCTTCTCACTTACCACAACGTATACCAGCATAATGCAAAAAAAAAATTAATAAAAAACTTTAACTCACCTCTCTTGCAACAGACAGCCTACCAACAGAATTTCACAAATAGCTGCAGATGCCATTGCATATCTAACACCTATACTTATTCACTTAGGCAAAGGTGGCGAATCTCTTGAGCTGGGAAACTACAGACCTATAGCCATCTCATTCTCCCAAGCTAAAATACTTGGAAAAATGTATTCTCCAACAGCTAATAAACTACCTAACAGAACAAATTATGTTCAACAACATAGCATGGATTTAGACCAGGACACAACACAGAAATTGTACTATTTAATTTCATAAACCATGATCATGGCAAAATTAAGACAAAAATCAAGGTGAAATAGTTGCATACTTATTTCTAGACCTATCCAAAACATGTAATATAGTTTCACATCCTATATTATAATCTGGGCTCAAGGAACTGGGTCTTGCAAAAATTACACCCAGTTGGTTTAAAAGTTACCTTAACCACCAAACTGTGTGTATGCTTAAGTGTACTACAAGGTTCAGTATTAGGGATCTTTGATATATTTATCAATAAAATGCATGCTGCCTTTCCCAGGCATATATAATCCAGTATGCAGGTAATTCAGCATTAATACATGTAACCTCTTAAGTCAAACAGCTCCAAGATGACACAGCATTCCTTTACAAAAAAAAAAAAAAAAAAATTCATCTGCTTTTACTGTACTTGTGTTTCTACCTACTTTATTTTACTTTTGCATCATCTTAAAAGTACTCAATTGTATTTATTACTGCTTGGTGTAACTCATTCTAAGCCTTTTGATTTAAACACTTGGGCTTCGGACCAGTTGTTTTGCACTGAGAGAGTTTGTGGTCTGCACTGTAGTGGCAGAACAGGTAGCTTACATCCTTCTAGGTTGGGAACTGCTGATTGAGGGCTCAGTGTCTGTTATTCTAAAAGTGTATTAATTCTGGTTTAAGCACTTGGGCTTTCAGGCCAGTTATTTTACATTAAGAGGGTTCGTGGTCTGCACTCTTGTGGGAGGAGAGGCTGGACTCTGCCCTTCTGAGCTGGGAATTTCTGGTTAAAGGCTTATAGTGCATGCATATCTGAACTGCTTCTTACTGAAGTTGGTGCGCCTTGTTTGCTGTGGCATAGACTGGATTCGGGCCTGCTGGATCTAGCTTTGTTTGTGTAACTTGAGCACTAATCCAGGCATTCTCTAAAGTATTCAATTGTATTTATTACTGCTTGGTAGTAACTTGATTAAAGTGTAGCTATCATTCTAAGTCTTTTGGATTAAGCACTTGGGCTTCAGACCAGTTGTTTACATTAGGAAGGTTTGTGGCATGCACTGTGGTGGCAGGACAGGTAGCTTTCATCCTTCTAAGTTGGGAACTGCTGATTGAGAGCCCAGTGTATGTTATTCTTAAAGTGTATTAGTTCTGGTTTAAGCATTTGGGCTTCAGGCCAGTTATTTTACATTAAGAAGGTTCGTGGTCTGCATTCTTGTGGGAGAAGAGGCTGGACTCTGCCTTTCTGAGCTGGGAATTTCTGGTTAAAGGTTTATAGTGCCTGAATATTTGAACTGTATCTTACTGAAATTGGTACACCTTGTTTGCTGTAGCATAGACTAGATCCAGGCCTGCTGAATCTAGCTTTGTTTATATGCTTGTTGTTTGTTTGCTTGTTATTTTCCTGGAACGCTAATTCCACCAAATACGCGGCTTCTCAGCGCTTCTGTGGATCACTAGTGATATCTGCATTGCTTGCTGTACTTATTTCCTTGTTTCACTTGAAAGAAAGTTACTGTTTGTCGTTTTTGCATTTAAGTTACCTGTAACACATTACACTTAAGTTACCTGGCACTTGCTCGCTAAAGCAATTATATAAGTCAGCACTAAAAATTAAAAGCACCACACCCTCACTCCCCACTGGCCCTTGTTTACAATTATTAAGGAATTCCCAATATTATTCTAGCATGTCCAAAGGTCAGTTGTCAATCTCCTCTCCGGTCCAGCTGGTGAATCTGGGAATCTTGAGGCAATGTTACAACTGCCTCATGTACACAGACAACCCTCTCCTCCTCCCAACAAATTCCAACACATGTGAGAGATGCAACCATATAGCCAAACTGGAGGCTAAGCTCTCTCAACTCAGTACTGGCATAACCAGTCAGGAGGAGAAGGAAACCACACTCACTACAATTCCAGTCTCACATAGACCTACCATGACAGCAAACCAAACACATAATCACACAAAAACATACTCTGAGGCTCTAAATAAAGATCTGCCTAAGCAGCAGAGACCTCCAAAGCAGACACCCAAGCAACCGCTACCCCAAAACAAAACACGTGCAACACATATCTCACAAAGCTAGTGTGCCGAACAGTCACAGCCCTTAAGACTAAACAACACACCTGATACACTTGTAATAGGTGACTCTATCGTCAGGCACACTGACGTCCCGCTCACCAGGCTGAAGAAGGAGAGGGTCACGGTGAGCAGCCTGTCGGCCGCTAGGATCCGCCACATAACACAAGCACTCAGGTCACTCCAAGGCAAGTACAAATATGACTCAGTTATTGTCCATGCTGGTGTGAATGACCTGAGACGTACCTCCCTGGACTACATGAAAAGAGACATAAAGGAGCTCTCTGAGCATGTAGCCCAGGCCGTTATGACCCTGACCTTGAGTAGTATCTTACCCTCACCAAGAATGATGCCACAATATGAAGACAAGATGATCAATTTCAACAACTGGCTTAAGTACTGGTGTCATTCAAAGGGGATCCAATGCCTGTCAGCTTGGGATGATATGCTCGACAAGCCAAGATGCTTCGCTAGGGACGGCTTGCACCTGTCACCCCTGGGCTTTCGGATATTGGCAAAGGCTCTTGCTACCCCCATAGTGCCTTTTTTTAGGCAAGGCTGAAAAGACAAACCCACCTCCATAGGTATCACAAGGGATAAGAAACTAAGAGTAATGCTACTCAATGCCAGAAGTCTAAACCTCAAGATGCACGCACTCGAAACTCTCCTTAGCATGGAGAACATCGATATCTGTGCAGTAACAGAAACCTGGTTCAGGGCTCCTGAGAGCACCCCAGCACTACCAGGTTATACCTCATACCATGCTTTTCGGCCCCAAAACTTGGACCGAACCACAAAAGGAGGGGGAGTATCGATATTCATCAAAGATACCCACACCTCCAGGTTGGTGGCAAAGCACGAAGCATCAGAGACTATCCATGTGCAACTTACAGTGGGTAAAACTGCCTTTCAGTTTATAGCCTGCTACAGACCACCCTGCCAAACCCAGGAACCCCACTCGGCCTTTCTGAGAACACTGGAAAATATGAAGGTCTCTCCAAACACCATTATATTGGGTGACTTCAACTACCCAAACATAGACTGGGAGCATTACTCTAGCTCCAACACCCTAGCCCAAAGGTTCCTAGAATTTATAAACTCAAATGCTATGGAACAACTTGTTACCACTCCCACAAGAGGGGAAAACATACTGGACCTGATCATCACCAACATGGGGACTCTATGCTCCAGACCAGAAGTGTATCCCTCACTGGTAAGATCAGACCATAAACTAATCTCACTGGATAGTCACATCCTGACCCCACCCCCTGCCCAAAAAACCACAGTGAAAAACTTCTCTAAAGCAAATTTCACACTCCTCAAAACCGAGGTGGAAGCCTTCAAAGCCCCCGGGCCTGTGGAAAATACGGCCCAGACCGCAGAATCCTTTATAAACGCATTCTATGAACACCTTCAGGAATGCATGGATCATGCGATCCCAAATAAAACCAAGACCCAGTCCTCCAAAGGCAGACGTCCTGTCTGGTGGACCCCAGCCATAAACAAACTATACAATAGAAGGAGGAAGCTACTAAATGATAGAGCAAAATCCCAAAAAGGGAAGGCATCACTGATCAGTATTAGCAAAAAACTACGGGCACTCATAAAATTGTCTAAGGCCAGCTTCGAGAGAAAAATTGCACAAGACACTAAGGATAATCACAAGGCTTTCTTTAGTTATGTTAGGAACCTGGGTGGTAATTCCCAGATATGTTCAGAATTAGTCCAAAATGACAAAAATACACTGAACCCACAGACATTGTCAACATCCTAGCTGACAGGTTCAGCGCAAACTTCTCCCCCCCCCCCCACAGGGCAAATATCTATCCCAGCAGAGTGCTGCCCCTGACATCTCAGATGCTCAGGTAAGAGCCGCCGTCTCCAAAGCAAAAAACACAGCATCAATGGGACCAGACGGTGTCCCGGGCTGCGTCCTACATGAACTCCAAGAAGAGCTAAACCCAAACATAAAACTACTGTTCAATCTCAGCCTTACTACAGGATATGTGCCTAAAGAGTGGCGTACAGCAACAGTGGTCCCTCTCCATAAAGGTGGTGCCTCAACGGATCCTGGAAACTATCACCCCATAAGCCTGACTAGCTTGGTCTGCAAAGCTATGGAAAGGATCATCATGGACCTCATAAATAAAGATATTGGGGACCTACAGACACTGGATCCTACCCAGTTCGGCTTTGTTAAGGGCAGATCCTGCCTCTTAAACCTGGTTGATTTCTTTGAAACAGTCACCAAGGCCATTGACGAGGGGAAGGTGGTCCACACAGCCTACCTGGACCTTGCAAAAGCCTTCGATACAATACCCCACTCGGGCATTATATTTAAGCTCACCAGCTTAAATATAAACCCCTATGTCACTAGATGGATTGCAAACTGGCTCAAGGACAGAACCCACATGGTTAGAATTGCTGGAGCCATGTCAGACTCCAAACCAGTTACAAGTGGTGTCCCACAAGGCTCAGTCCTGGGACCTCTCTTGTTCGGTATATATTTCTCGGATGTACAGGCCAACACGGAAGGACTGTGGCTGACCAAGTTCACAGATGACTGCAAACTGGGTGCCATAATCGATTCTCCAGCTGACACAAGCATCCTCCAAAAGGGCCTCATAGAAACAGACAACTGGTGCCAGAGCCATGGCCTCAAGCCAAATGCCAAAAAGTGTATAGTCATCCCCTTTGGCAAAAATAAAGTGCCCACAAATTACCACATAGGTGGTAATCCATTAAGTACAGAAGAAGTAATTAGGGACCTGGGGACCCAAGTTGATCGCAATCTCTCATTTGACAACCACGTGGCCAAAGTGGTTAGAAAAACATTTTATATAGCCCACCTAATCATGAAGGGATTCACATCTAGATCAGGGGAGGTCATTGTGCCTCTTTAATCATCCCTCATCAGGCCCATAATTGAGTACAATGCCCCTTTTGGGATGTACCTTACCAGACACCTGCAGCAACTGGAAAGACCCCAAAAGTACCTCACCAAGAGGATCAAAGGGCTCAAACTGATGCCATATGCTGCCCAGTTAAAGAAACTCCAGCTCTACTCAGTGGCATACCGCCTGTTCAGAGGCGATCTGTGCCTGACATATAAAGCCATGTCCAACCCGGAATTAATGGACATGCTGCACCTCAGAAAATCCAAATCCCATCGAGCTACGCGCTCGAGAGACTTGAACCTCAGCACTGAAAAAAATAGGACATGCTGGAGGGACAGATTCATAACCCAGCGGCTCCCTTCATTCTGGAATAAAATCCCAGTCCAGGTTAGGCAGAGTCCCTCATTGACTCTCTTCAAGAGGAATCTTGATGAGTGGATGGGAGATCGTAGGTTTACCCCGGGTATCACTTCTGTGTCACTGTTAGACAGAGGCACAGTATACTAACCTCGAAAAAGGGCATAGCAAAATAAATTTAAAATGGGTGGCGAAAGCCAAACACATTCTGGCTAGGCTTATAAATGCCCTAGGGCAGATAGCCTAGTATGAACCTATGAACCTATGAACCTATGAACCACATTAATGGAACACATCACTGTCCTGCACTTCATGCCCTTAGCTGGGTTGCATAATCTATTAGCCTACACTCACATTAAAACTGTCCATAAAATCCATTACAGCCCATACAGATCCTCTGCCACCAGCAAGTTATGTTGGTACTCGGCAGAGATCTGCATTCATTGAAACAACTCTTAATGCTCACTCAAAAATGTATAAATCATAATGGTGACAGCCTAAACTCTAAGCATACACACTGTACATTGTTAAACTATGGAATGTTTTCTCCCAACAAATATCATAAATATATTGTTTACTATTTAAAACCACTTTGAAAACATACCTGTCAAAAGAATGTTCCTGCACTTGTAAAACCCCATTACTAAGCCCCTTTTTTATTCTAATCATTTCCTATCTGTATTTTAAAAATCCCAAATCAATCACATGTATCAGCAAAACAAGTGTGCACTTGTATCATCCACTTTACCAAGTACCTTCTTTATATAGCCAAATGAAGTAGTTATCATAAAATCCTAATACTTAATCACCTGTTTACATGTCTCAGGTGAATAGCCTCATCTGATCTCTGTGTACTAAAATTTCAATGTGACATTTTATGTATACTGTAAAATAATGCTGAATGTTTGATAGATATGTGTGACTTCAACATGCTTTAAATACTGTATAGTGTACTTAACACAGTGATCACCTGTTAAACTGCATAT
>NC_056742.1:413573345-413700845 GCF_019279795.1 Protopterus annectens | reverse complement strand
GTGATCTCGGCCATATGGGTTTCGGCTTTTTGAAATTTCGATCATGTATATTCTCAAAATACTGAAATGTCAAAATTCAGTATTTCGAAGCTATAAAGTTGAATTTTTGAAACATAAAGAACTCAGAAGCGCAAAATTCAAAATCTCGCACACCGGAGATTTTGAATTTCGCACTACTACTGTACACAAACACACCATCCTCCCCACACACAAACACAAGCTCTCTACTACATAAAAGCAGGGGGGCAAGATCCCCTGCACCCCCATGTGGGGGGTTGTGCCCCCACACCCCCTACCAAAATATTATAACTCTGAGGTCACACTACACATAAACACACATGCAACACCACCACACAAGCTACATTCTGCTCGCACACACACATCACAGCAACAAAACACACTAACGCACACCACAGCCCCTACCCAAAACCCTTAACACACATACACACACTCCTTCCTGAATCCGTAACCATAGCAGAACCTTAGAAGCGCGAAATTCAAAACTTCCGGTATTCGAGGTTTTGAAATTCTTGCTTCTGAGCTTTCGCTCTTTTCAAGATTCCACTTTATGGCTCGAAATACTGAATTTCGACATTTCAGTATTTCGAGCTTCTAAAGTGAATCCATATATATATATATATATATATATATATATATGAATCTGAATGGATGTATGGGGACATATAAGCTTGCAACTGCCTTCGTGTCATTTGTGTATCATATTCTGGTCCATTTTTTTAACGTATGGAGGGGTATATAAGTTCTCAACTGTCATATTTTTGATTGATTTAGGTGTAGTCTGGGAAATCAGTGGGAACTGCAGCATAACTCTTAGCTGCCAAGAATTGTGCAGAATGACCACATTTTTGTCTCAGATATTTGATGTGTTAATCATAAAATTTTTGGTTTTCTGGCAAATCACTGAAGATTAAAATCATTAAAAAATGACAGACATTTGAATTTTAGAATTCATATCCCACAAAAATACACGCTAACGCTAAAGCTGCTATTCTAGTAACTTAAGCTCATCTGTGTTTACAAAAGAGGTGCAGTTATGTAAATCAGTGAAAATTGCAGTCACTAAATAATAACAGACATTTGAATTTCAGACTTAACCTTCTGACAAAACCATGGTAATGCAAAGCACATAATTCTAGAAACTTTCTAAGTACATGAAAGTAATATCTGTCCCTGATTTTGGCCTGTCTGCCATTATGTTTAACTCTCTTCTTAATATTTGAGCTTAGATGTTAAGAGGTATTTGGCATAGCAAGTGGGAGCCATTAAAATCTTCTCTGTTGTTTTCAGTCATATTTTGGCCTACTCCTTGTAAAGCTTGTATTTTTTCTGGAAACCACTGAGGATTGCACATGTAATAGTCTTTAATGCAAAGTCTCTTATTCTAAAAAGTGTCTAAGTATATAAATGCAATACATTTTCCTGGTTCTGGTCCTTAATCCACCATTGTTTTAGCTTTCTCAATGACTCTTGACATAAACTACTGAGATTTATATGGATGTTACACACTATTCTGACAGCATTAAGATGAGAAGATACATTTCTGTATGGTGGTTTTTATGTATTTATTTATTCATTTGACACAGCCAAATACCTGAGGAATATAGTCACAGCCCCACAAAGTGGCTGTAATTGGTGGTCACATGTGTGTGTGTGTGTGTGTGTGTGTGTGTGCGTGCGTGCGTGCGTGTGTGTGTGTGTGTGTGTGTGTGTGTGTGTGTGTGTGTGTGTGTGTGTGTGTGTGTGTGTAAGGGATTCAAATAAATTACTGTTGCCAGTAGTTATTACTTTTATTTTATTACATTCTGGTCTTGGACGTACATACTGTTAATAAGGTTGGCTTTAATTGCTGGGTACAGGGGTTGTCTGTGGATAAAAGTGGCTGACACTGTTGTCATTAATTCAAGCTAAACATGTAATTATTTTAGCTTTACAGAGGTAGTATACATTTCTGTGAAGCTAGCTAGATAGTTGCTATTATGAGACAAATCTAAAGTGTGCATGTTCAGTAAGGTATCTGCAATTGATGAGTATGGGGATTGCCTGTGACTGAATATGTGTAGGAGAAAGGTTGCAGTGTAGCTAAATTGGTCATAGTTTTTCAGTTTCCACCACAGCTGAATATCAACACTGCATTCTATCTTTGTCAGAGCATCACTTTGAGTAGCCCTGCCATCTACCAGCTCTTGGTTCTCTGGTTGAGATTTTGGCTATGATTACTTCTTTGTGGAATCTGCATGGGTTTTATATCTGTGATTTGGTGTCTTCTCCAGAACCTCAGCTGTGTGTTTGTGTGTGTGTGTGTGTGTGTGTGTGTGCATATATATGTATATATATATATATATATATATATATATATATGTGTGTGTGTGTGTGTGTGTGTGTGTGTGTGTGTGTGTGTGTGTGTGTGTGTGTGTGTATGTATGCCTCTGGCCATTTGTCCTTTTACCTTCATCTCACACTAGCACCAAAAGGGTACACAGGATGTAACTCTCTCTGTTTGGAGGGTCAGGAAGGTAGGCGGTAGTCCTAGAGAGGATGAATATATTCTTATATTTGTCTTCTCAGTTTAATGTGGAACTACTGCTTTATTAGCTTAAAATATTATACTTTAGAAACAACTTATTTTTCCTGGAAAGAAAAATAATAAGACAGAATTTTCCCTAACGCATAATTTTTTAGTTCAAACCATTATTAAATCAAAGAGTTGCAAAAAAGGGCTCTTAGATCACCTCAGAGCATCTAGAACCCAACACATTTTGGGTGCTTAGCATCTCCAGATCCACCAGTTTAATTCAGTTCAATCCTATAGACTCACTGCAGTAGAATCTTGATAGGTTATGGTATGTTAAAATCATGAGGGGGGGGGTTAAAAAGTAAGGCATTGTGAAAAAGCAAGAAATAAGTCATCTCAGTGAATGGTCTTGGGCCAGAATGAGGGGGAAAAATGGAAGAGGTGTGCAGGGGAGGTTCCAGGGGGGCTAGTGTACAGTAGGGTGGCCCACAGAGTCTTCTGTCAAGTGTTCTGTTTCACCTAAGGCAGGCCTTGTTGTTTGCACTCAGACGTGAGCTGTATATAATCAGTAAAGTGGCTATAATGAGTAGGTACAACCTGAGACAATCTGTGGATGAGAATAAAGGACTTCATCTGTTGCTTGATCAAAGGTAATGGTCATTAGCCTGGTGTTATAGAGCCCCATTCCAGCTTTATTCTAGCTCCACCCATCCTGCAACACCCCCCGCCATTACTTTGAGGTCACTACAGGCCACTGACCCCTTTAAAGGGTTCAATTTACTCAAATAACTTTTCTCTTAGAAAGCACATATAATTACAAAATCAATCAAGTGCAACTTATTGACTATGTAGGGCATAATCAAATAAACTCTATAAAAACAAGTGAATAAATTAAAGTCATTATAAATGAAAACATACTTCAGTAAATATACATTTTCAGAAAAAACATTTTTTTATATAAATTTGATACTTATGATAAAAGATTGTAGTGTTCAGTATGAAAATGTATCCCTTAGCATTCCAAACTCCTCTTTCAAAACAGTTGCTCTATTAATATGTCTCTCAGGCAGTGGCCTCAGTACTGCACAAAAACAGCTACAACTTTAAACCCAATGGTCTAGTACTAGTAACAGTAAAAAAAGGAGAAAAAGGGTTTGCTGGTTTTCAATGCCATAAGCACTTAGCCACTTAGTGAGCACTGTCAGCAACACACAGCCCCCTTATGTTTACACTCACCTTCCATACCTCCTAATTGTCCAAATTTTTGCCTCATTTGTTTGGTTTGTTCCTCATAAAGGCCATGGTTTTCAGACAATTCATAAAGGGTTGAAGTCACTGAATAGTGACATACATTTGAATTTCAGAGTTTGTATCTTTCAGACAAAATGCGGTTGAACACACCTCCTGTTATTCTAGCTACTTTCTTAGTTAGTAAAAGGAAGAGACACCTTATCAGTGCGGAATGCAGGCAGAACCAAATCTTTTATTTCTGCTGCTGTCATTTGGTAGTCGGTACTGACAGATTTTACTTACTTAGCTCAGGACCTGACTTTAGCAACTTCAGCAGGGGGTGCAAAACATTTGTTCAGGTTGGATCTCTTGCAACTATAGTGCTTAACTGATTTGTCATTTTCCAAATATCGGAACATAATCACCATGCTCCATATATTACATACATTTTATAGATACATAACAGAATACACAGGCTAAAAATAGGTTCATAGGCAGATAATAGGCAATCAGTCATCAAAACATAACGGCCTAGCACAGAGCATACAACATGAAAAGTTACCACTTGCATTAATGATGATCTTACAAGCTAGACCCTGGAAGAATATTTAAGAGTTCATCCAATTATCAGTTAGTTTTGAATAGGATATGGTGCTACTTTGCTCAATATGTAGGAAAAATATGCAGGAAAAAATGTATTCCATTAGTGGGGAATATGCTGGTATAAAAATGTGTTGCACCACCATGTCTTTTTAATTTGCTGGAAGATACTGAGGTCCTTTGTACTTGTGTTTGAGGAACCATTACCTTTGTGAACACATAGTAGGTCTAGGATAGTAGGGCCTTTTCATGGTCCAAAAGGTCAAATGTAAATCACAGTGAAGGAGTTTATAAGAAACAGAAATTAGAGAGAGGGTGACCAATCATTCTGGATAATGTAAGACCTGCGGCTTGTGACTTGAATCTGTTTGAGTGATGTGTTACGATAACTATGTAGCAAAGTGGATATTATATTCAATTTGGCTCTATATGATGTGCTCTTTGTTATTAGTTCAGCCAAGTAGAAGGATCTATCTATCTCTCTCTCTCTCTCTATCTCACCAGATTTTATATATATATTGACATATATACACATTGAGCCACTGCTAGTCATACCTCTCAACTTTTCAGCCCAAGAAATCTGGACATAACCAAAAATAATAGGGGGCAGAGGCCCACAAATAAGGACATATTTTAAATATTGCTCTTATAAAGTTAGAATTTTTCAGAAAAACAGGTTTAGTATTAGCTTGCATTTTCTCAAGGATATGATGTCTGAAACTGAAATGTCTGTAATTATTTAGTGACTTCAGTGCTCAGTGATTTGCCAGAAAATCATGAATTTAATAAGGATCAGGCCAAAAATATGAGGCAAAAGTCTGGGTATTCTGTGAAAATTTGGACAGAGATATGCTGCTGGTGCACTTAAAGAATCTTCTTGGCATAGAGGTACAACACAACAGCTGGAATTATCAAGGAACTAATACTAATTGACACTAATTTGCATTATAATTGCTGTGCTCCAAAACCATATGAAGTTTTAAGGAGAAGAGCGATTTTTTTTAGATTTGCTCTTCTTTGTTTTGTTTTGTTTTTTGTTTTTTTAGGGGGGGGGCTTTTCAGCACTCAGCATTTTGAGTGCCGCCATTTACATATGTGTGTGGTGGGGGGGGTCAGCTTATTGAACCTGAAAAAAATTTGGTACAGCGGATCAATGTATCAGCCTGTTTTCTGTTCAAGATCATTGTACAGTGGGAATTAGGGAATCTGCCCTTCCTCACTGTATTACAATCTCAGAGTTGGTATATATGATTAGCAAAGGGTGTTTTAAATTGTTTTTTTTTTTTTTGATCATTTGGTGATTGACAAGTTGTGTTTGATCACTTGCCCTTCAATATAATTGCATTTTTGATGGATGATCATACATCGATATATGTATATATGAAACATTTCTCTTCAATATCCAAACACAAAAGTTTAAAAAAGAAATGCATCATATTTTGGTAGGTTGAAATTCACTGTGCCAAAACCTGTACAAGTTATGTTTATGTTACCCACAGATGTTATCTACAGAATAATATATATGCACATATAATGGTTTTTCTACAATTGGTTGCATCTTTTCTGCATGTTTTATTTGGTCAGCACTGTGCCCCATGTATTTATTCTTTAATTTTAGTTTAGTGACTTTTTTTTGTATTTGAAAGTTTGTTTTCCCTGTTATTTCATGAGGTTTTTGGGACGTTTGGCCAAATGTCACTTTTATATACTTTAGACTACTCTTTTGTTTGCATTACTGCTGTTGGATTTCTGTAGTTTGGTGTGCTATTTTCTTATGGGTTTTTCACTGAATTTATAAGGGTTAATTTTATGTTTGGTTTACAGTGGTTTAATGGGACTGATTTTGAACATTTTTGTATGTATTCTGCTGATTTTTCTTTCTGTTGTACAAATGTTTTTGCATTGTTATTTGGAGTTTTATATAACAGGCGTGATCTTTACATGAGATTGCTGCATGATCTTTGTAGTATTTGAAATAGCCCCCACTTTTGTGCAATTATGTAGTTAGTATGTACAAGTAATTGGGTGTGGGATTGCAAACGATTTCCCTTTATTTAACCAAAAGTTCCAAAATGCATTGGGCATGGTGTTACATGCCACACCAAATTCTAATAGGTAGGTCTCTTTTAATTACCATTCAGTATGAGCTAATAGGGAATGCTAGAATCCTATGCACAATTTCAGAAGAGGAACTGGACACATTACAACAACCCAAGTCAGGCTGTCTAATTGATGAATTCCATTTAAATCAATTGGAAGTGTTGGCAAATAGGTAGTTTCACCTATATGGGGTCTAAGTACTGTAGACAGTACATGGTGGGATGCCAGATTTCCTGCAGTACTTGTTTCCACATACAGGTGGAGCTGCATTGCAGGTGTCAGGGGGAGCCTAGGTCCACTCACATGCAAGGTTACTCGTACTGCAAGACAACACCCAAAATTCCTTTGGGGATAGTTCATGTTGTTGGATTGTTAAACATAAAAAATTCCAAGCAGGCTAGTGGGCCTGCATGTTCTTCCCTCTTCTTGGATACAGTCATGCCTGCATTTACCAGTCCAACTTATAGATGGAGCTGTTGCACTGGACAGTCTCAAGGCCATGTAGCAGCTATACATTGGCATCTGCATGCAATAGCAGTTCTGATCTACAGTGGGAGCTGCTGTTCCCAAGAACTTCAAGATGACTCAGTGGCCTCAGTTATACCTCAGAAAAGGTTAGGCAATGCTCAGAATACGTAATACGATTCAGTAATATAGACTATTATGGAATTTCATTATCTGTTCCTAGTATAGCAGGACTTCATTCAATTTGATACCTTAGTGTTGCAAGGCAGTGAATTGGATGAACCCCCACACCTGAGATTAGGTCATCCTTGGGGCAAGGATGGATTGATTGTTCAGTTAGGTGTAATGACATTAGATAGCATCTGCAGTTCCAATCTCACTATGCTGGGCTTTTTAAATTCAGCCCTAAGTGTTGTAGATATTATCAGCAGAGTCATAACTAGGGCAAGGTGAAGGGGCAGCTGCTGGATTTCTATAGTTTGGTATGCTATTTTCTTGTGCAAGCTGTCAGAAAGCATGATGAAGATGATGAAGCAAGTGGTAGTGGTGCCAATATATAGTACTAGCATTCATTTATGGATGCTGATACTGCATTTGTGGAATACCTCGGGACTACTTTGTTCAGGAATTGTGGACAAAGTCACAAATAATGGGGGACAAAAGACTAAAATCAAGAACAATTTTGTAAATGTTACTGTAATTCAGTTGAGTATGATTCTATAACATCAGACATTATTGTCTAACTGTAATCCTCAATAATTTAGCAGAAAATTAAAAACCCTATGAGGGAAAAGATAAAAAAAAACATGAGGCCAAGTCAGAAGTTTTCTGGAAAAAAGGGGGGGGGGGGTAGTTGAGATGTATGATTCATGGTCACAGCTGACATGGTGCCGGAGTGCATTTCTGGCCATTGTTTGTAAAGTGGAGCTGCCAGAGTGCACCACTGGCCTTAGTTTATGAAGTGGTGCTACTGGAGTGCACCACTGACCCTTGTTTATGAAGTAGTGCTACTGGAGTGCACCACTGACCCTTGTTTATGAAGTGGTGCTACTGGAGTGCATCACTGACCCTTGTTTATGAAGTGGCACTGTCGGAGTGCACTACTGGCCCTTGTTTATGAAGTAGTGCTGTCGGAGTGCACTACTGGCCCTTGTTTATGAAGTGGTGCTAGTGGAGTCACTACTGGCTTTTGTTTATAAAGTACTGGTACTACATTTGTTGTTACACTGAAACACTTCAGTATAGTAGCTTGTCTCTAGCAAGCTGCATTTTACATTTGTAGCAAGAATCTACTTTTTGAAGTGGAAGAGCTTTTTTCTTTGCATAGCATATCACATGATCTAGCCACGGTTCAGAATATTAGTGCATGATAAGTACTGGATGAGTAAACCTTTATAACACACCTCCAGTCATCGGGCATGTGCTGTGTTGGGTCTAGGACTATTCACTGAAAGCACATTTCATTGAAACTCAGATGACTGTGCACAATTCACTGAAAGCTCACTTCACTGAAAACTCAGTTCATGGAAACTCATTTCACTGAAAGCTATATATGGCCCTTTCTCCACTGTAGTGCGACCCAGGAGTTAGTATATATAGTAAGGGGGGGTGTGGGGGGCACAGCCCCCATGTTGGAGGTGTGGGGGCATAGCCCCCAACCTATTTTAAATATTTTGAACTACAGACATGAATACTTACAATTCCTATAAATTGCTCTTTTCAGAACGCAATATATACCCAAACTATGTGGGGGGCTATGCCACCCCCCACCCCTCCCTTATTATATATACTAATGCCAGGGTCGCACTACAGTGGGGAAAAGGCCATATATAACTTTCAGTGAACTGAGTTTTCAGTGAAGTGAGCTTTCAATGAATTCTGCACAGTCATCTGAGTTTCAATGAAATGTGCTTTCAGTGAATAGTCCTAGACCGGCTGTGTTACATTCCAAGTTTTTGACCAAAATTATTTAACAGGATTACTGAAATGTTTCTGGATTTAGAGATTTAGAATATGTACTCCAGATGTAAAAACATTGCTTGTGCTTGTGCTTTAAATGCTAATATTATAGTCAAGTTAATAAACTCAGAAAGCCTACTTGGTAACAGGAACTGAAAGCACTATGTCTTTCCAAGGGGTCAAGCCTTTCTAAATCATGTGGTGAACAAATGTGCAGAGCTGTTTGCGTTTAACAAAATAATTACTTTTAATCATATGTAATTTTAAAATCTATGGGCTACAGTCCTCATTGATGTCAGACTGTCTCTAATCGTCTTGTTTTTGTTGTAAATTTGACCAGATAAATGTGGTCACTTGTACTTTGGCATTTTTTTTATTCAATCAGCAGTTGAGAATCTCAGTGTATATCTACATGTACGTAGACATAAACACTGAAATATATATATATGTGTGTGTATGTGTGTATATATATATATATATATATATATATATATATATATATATATATATATATATATACACAGTGAATATAAAAAGTTAAAATGCCAGGTTTTTGTGATATAAAAATGAGACCACAATAAATCATTTCAAAACTTTTCCCACCTGTAATGTGACCTATAACCTGTACAATTCAATTGAAAAAACAAACAAATCTGCTAGGGGAAAAAATATAAAAAATAAAAAAAACACAATAAGCTGGTTGCATGTGCACACCCTTAAACTAATACTTTATTGAAGCAACTTTTGATTTAATTGCATAATTCAGTCTTCTTGGGTACACACCTGCAATCAATGAAAGAGACTCTGATTAACCCCAAATAAAGTTCAGCTGTCCTACTATGATTTTTCTGACATCTACTCAGTTGCCTGCTACAGCAACATCCATAGTTTGAAGACAGCTTACAAAACAACAAAGGCATCTCATTGTTGAAAGGTATCAGTCAGGAGAAAGGTACAAAAAAACCTCCACAACATTGGATATACCATGGAACACAGTGAAGACAGTCATCAAAACATGGAGAAAATATGGGACAACAGTGACATTGCAAAGAAATAGATGTCCCTCCAAAATTGATGAAAAGACAAGACAAAAACTGTTCAGGGAGGCTGCCAAGAAACCTACAGCAACACTGAAGGAGCTGCAGGAATTTCTGGCAAGTACTGGTTGTGTACTACATGTGAAAACAATCTCCTGTATTCTCCATATGTCTGGGCTATGGGGTAGGGTTGCAAGACAGAAGCCTTTTCTTACACAGAAAAACATCAGGGCCTGGCTAAAATTTGCAAAACAATACATCAAGTCTCCCAAAAGCATGGGGGAAAATGTGTTATGGTCTGAAGACAACAAGGTTGAACTTTTTGGCCACAATTCCAAAAGGTACGTTTGGAGCAAAAACAACACTTTGCATCACCAAAAGAACATCACCCCCGCGGTGAATCATGGTGGTGGCAGTATCATGCTTTGGAGCTGCTTTTCTTCATCTGGAACTGGGGATTTAGTCAAGGTGGAGGGAATTATGAACAGTTCCAAATACCAGTCACTTCTGGCCCAAAACCTTCAGGCATCTGCTAGAAAGATGAAGATGAAGAGGATTCACCTTTCAACATGACAATAACCCAGAGAATACATCCAAATCAACAAAAGAATGGCTTTACCAGAAGAAAATTAAAGTTTTGGAATGGCCCAGCCAGATCTCAGACCTAAATCCAATAGAAATTTGTGGGGTGACCTGAAGAGGGCTGTGCACAAGAGACGCCCTCGCAATCTGACAGATTTGGAGTGCTTTTGCAAGGAAGAGTGGGCAAATATTGCCAAGTCAAGATGTGGCATGCTGATAGACTCCTACCCAAGAAGGCTGAATGCTGTAATTAAATCAAAAGGTGCTTCAACAAAGTATTAGTTTAAGGGTGTGCACACTTATGCAACCAACGTATCATACTTTTTTTTAATTTTTTTTTATTTTTCCCCCTAACAGATTTGTTTGTTTTTCAATTGTATTGAATTGTACAGGATATAGGTAACATTAAAGGTGGGAAAAGTATTTAAATGATTTATTCTGGTCTCATTTTTTTATATCACAAAAACCTGGCATTTTAACAGGGGTATGTAAACTTTTTATATCCACTGTATATATATATATATATATATATATATATATATATACATATATATATATATATATATATATATATATATATATATATATGTGTGTGTGTGTGTGTGTGTGTATATATATATATATATATATGTGTGTGTGTGTGTGTGTGTGTGTGTGTGTGTGTATATATATATATATATATATATATATATATATATATATATATATATATATATATAAAGCATTCCCTTCCCAATTGTTTTGACAGGGAGAATGTATGCATGACAGACTAGTTATTTATTTATTTACTTGCTTGCTTACTATTTGGTAACTGGGTAGGTGGGCTGGTTCAAAGATTCTTTTCAGACATGACCCGAAAGTACAGAAACAAAAGCAAACAACATGAATATTTAAGAAGCATACAGTACAACAAAACCAATACAAAATACATTTTTAAAGGATTTTGGAAAAAACATGCTTGATGCGGATCCTTATGCATGTTACAGAGTATTATATACAGAGAAACATTGCAGAGATAACATTTCTGTATATATTTCCTTACACAAGTGTTCAGAGAAGGACTTTTTGAACTCAATGAGATATTCCAGGTCCCTTAATTAAAGTGGGAGTCTGTTCCATATTGCTGGGCCTAATCAGAAGAAGACACATTCTCCAGTAGCTGGTTCATATTGATGTCTGCTTATTGTGATAGCTTTCTCCTGTATATTTCGTAGGCAGCAAACATGGTCTAAGATGAATAGGTTCCATCTCAAAGGTATGTAGCAGCAATAATCTGTGAATAAGTTACCTGTCATGTATTCATTCTTCTGTCCATCTTATTGTTGGCACCACAATGCCACACAGATTTTGGGACGTGGAAGTCCACTGTATACCAACATACGGTACTTTACTGCTGGTGGAGCTATAGCAATCAGCAGCTTTGGCTGAACTCTGCATATGTGCAGTGGCATTTTTTAGTGGCTGGGCTTTGTGATGAATAGGTAATGAGGTTCATTAATATATAAAGGATATGTGAATGTCATTGCCTGCTCATTGTGTAGTGGGTCTGTACTATATTTGCAGGGTTGATGTTGTGACAGGAGGTGTAGGAATTATCCTGCTCCATGGTTTGATGTCATACACTGTGGATGGATTCAGATCTGGAAATGGTTTAGCATTGCTGGATGGCAGGAGCTCTCTACTAAGTTACATTGAGTATTTCAGAATCTGATGAAGTCCCTCTTTGGAGGAAGAAAGCACTCAATCAATGAAGTATCGTTGGTGCAATCATAAAATTATAACATTTTATTATTTTTTGTGAACAGTTTGTGGTGAAGCAGTGTGTTTTTCTTGATATTGATGGTTTTTAGCACTGCTTTTGGCTTCGATTGTTTTTAGTTTCTAAAAAGGATAATGTCACAAAAATAATATAAAGAAATCCCTAAGTAACAAAATATATTCCCCAATCCTTCTAATTTTAAAAACTTCCCTCTTTCCCAAAACTACACCCCAATCAATAAATAATAATAATAATAAAACAATAAAAAATAATAATATTAAAAAGAAAATAAAAAAGAAATAACTACCTAGCACTCTGTGATAATGCCTAGTCTTTAAATTTTGCCGTATTAAAGATTAACATGCACACAATTATGTTGGAAAGAAGTGAAAAACCACAAACTCATTTAAATGAATGGAAATGCATAAAACAACATAAAAATAACAGAAAGGGGAAAATGGAATTTCTGGGGTTACGTAGTTTGACATATAAATATTATCTTCTACTACAGATTTGTAAGTGTTTTATGACAAGTTCACCACTTTTCATAAAATGTGTTCCCTATACCAGCAGTACCACTAGTACATTACCCCACATGTTTCTAAATCTATAGATTTTATGTATGTATATGAATATGCATATGTATGCATTTGAGCATGTGCACATATGCATGTTGTGTGTGAAAATCTCCCTGTTGGATGCTTCCTGTAATAGTAAGATAGTGAAGGTAACACTAGTGGTTAGTTAGTATCATTTCCTAAAACAATGATGTGCAGCTGCACCCTGTAGCAGTCATGCTCCTGTTCACCCACAGTCATGGAATGGCAGCCCACTGAAATGCAATAGGTGCCGCATTCCCTTTCAGTTTACCCTAGGCTCTTACACCACTGTGGTATCTTGTGTTCCTCTGCTTAGGAGTAGGCAATGTACAGCATAATGGAGGTTTTTCATATACAGCTCCTGAACATGCTGACCTACAAAAATGCTTATATACATCAGTGGCCTGCACTTGTGCACCCGATGTAAAGCTGCAGAGAATATGTGCATGTTACCCCTGCCATCATAACCTATCATAACCCAGCACACCCCCACGCTCCCCATGCAGTACTACATACACTGGACTTCTGAGACATTCATTTTGCAGTTATATCCCTGCACAGATCCAGTCCTTCTACCAAAACATACTATGCTACACTCTGGGACTTCTATATCCTGCACATATGTAGCCCTTTTGTATACATCCCTGAATAACCCTGTAATGTTCTAAAGAGATATCCTGCTGTCACTATGCTCTTGCTACCCTTGTACACATATAAGTGTCATTTTGAGTACTATGTTGTCCTGCCCTGCATAGGTGTATGCATGTCCTCCAAAGGAAGCAAAACGCAGAGGGTGGACAAGTTTAGCCTTGCAGAGAATGATGTCTTATCTTTGCTACATTTATTCTAGGCATAATGGTGACACCTGCCCAGGAGACGGGGTGCCCTCCATTCTCTACAAAACTGTCTAGAAACCAGTAGTGCATGATGTCAGTGCTGCTAGTGGGACAGACTGCATCATACATCGGTGCTGAAGTTCTGCAAATTACATGATATGCTGAGTCTTGCTGAAGGCACATAGCATAGTGGCAGAAAGCACAGCACTGGAGTACAACACACAGTGAAAAATTGCTCCAGGCATCCCTAGATCATGGTGATAATGAGGGGACAGGCATCATACCAGGAGGGACAGGCATCATACTAGGAGGGACAGACTTTGTTTCTAGGAGTAGCCATATGTCATGTATACTTCATAGAGGCTAGCCAGGTAAGTACACTTACTGCATGAGTTATAAAACAACTAGGTTCTGACTGATGAATGAATGTTGCACTAGCTACTGTCTGTGTTCTCCATAGTTACTATGAGTATGCAGACTCAGCACTGCCAACATAGCTAGATGTTTCATATTTGCCTGCAGGAATCCAGCTGTTATTAGCATGCACACCATGAGGCATGTGGCGGTGCAGTGGTGCAGCGCTTAGCATTGTTGCCTCACAGCAAAAGGTTCTCTGGTCCAATTCTCAGCTTGGGTGCCTTCTGTGCATAGACTGCATGTCCTCCCTGCATTCGTGTGAGTTTCCTCCAGGTGCTGCAATTTCCTCCCACATTCCAAAGTCATGCATCTGGAGCATTTCTCCCTGGGCCTCTGCTGAAAATGGGCTCTGTCCCAGTCATACTTTCCCAGTAAGCTATTCTTAAATAAATAAATACATAAATAAATAAAATATGGGACTGTGTGGTGGGCAGTATCATGCAGTTTATTAATGTATTACGAATCAATAAGGCAAATTTCTGCCACAGTGACAACTGTAGATCTTTGGCAGGAACCACAAGCTGAAGTCAGCCCCATGTCAAGGTCTGATAATGAATTCAGCATATAGATGACTTCACAGTCTCAGGAAACATTGATGCTCTCTGCTTCCTGGCTAGGCCTGCCCTTCAGGATATACATCATGGAGTAGCTGCACTGCGACTGATGGCACCACAACTGCTAGTGGTGGTTCAGCAGTGGCAAACACATACACCACTTACTGTGCAGAAGGTTAACAGTGGCTTATAGTGAGGGCCACTGTCATAGTCTCCCCCTGAGAAGTGGATGACTTTTGCCCTAAACCAACAGATATACAGGGCTGTAATCTGAGTACAAACTGCAGCTACCCACACCATAATGATGGTCACTGGTGGTGTATGTGGCCTCCAAGAGGATGTGGCCCAGCACTAGCATGGCCTCCATGAGACTATGGAGTCCAAGAACAATGCTGTGATTAGTCTTGTGTGGTGGGACACACAAAATTTATGGACACCTCTATGCTATGGTAAACAGTGCTACCATCAGTGTCCTATAAAAAAGTGTTGCCTATGGCTGCAATTGTGTGCATACTGTGCATACTTGTGGCTGCCACACTGGGTGCTGTTACAAGAAACAAAGTCTGCACTTGTAATAATTGGTGTAGAAACATACCAAAACCAGTGCTGGGACTGGTCATATCACATGGCTGCTCAGGATGTGGAGGTGTGTGTGGGTGTGTGTGTGTGTGTGTGTGTGTGTGTGTGTGTGTGTGTGTGTGTGTGTGTGTGTGTGTGTGTGTGTGTGTGTGTGTGTGTGTGTGTGTGTGTGTGTGTGTGTGTGTGTGGTCTTTCCCACAGGTCTTGTTCCACAAATTCTACCATGCCCATGTCCATGTCTCATGGAGAGAAAATCCAGGCCTGCGCTGACTTCATAGCACAAAGGTCATGCTTCATGCTTGTTCCTACTGATCAGAATGGAGGAGGGGCACAGCTACAACTCTGTGCTGAGATTTCAGATGACTAGAGGCTTCTGAGCTTCCTAAAAAACATGCACTGCTGGTTTCTTGCTTATTTTTACTATTTAGTGCTTATTCTTAAAATTTATTGCACTTTCTATTATCTGCTGCCAACTTTTTTTACTGTATTTTATTACTATAAACACACTTCACTGTTGTGCTGCAATTGTCTGCCTTGCTAGGCCTGCTAAATCATTTTAGTTACTGCTTTCACTGTTTGTTAAGCTTTTTTAGCCATTTTCACTGTTTGAAAGTTATTAACTGGAACCTTTCTCCATTTCGCCATTTGTTAAGCATCTGCCTGTCTGTTCTGATTTTCCTGCCAAGGAGTGTATCATACAACTGATTTGTTTGCAATTAAAAGCATTCTCTAGAGTCTCCTTGCTCTTTTTGTGTTTGTTTAAAACTGTTATATAGTGTCTCACTGCTGTTTTTCTGCTGTGGTAAATATTTCTACAGTGTTTTTTGCTTAAAAAGTGTAGCTAGTAGCTGTGGCATAATCCAGATTCTTAGTTGTTGTTTCTGGGTGTGGTTGTTTGTTTGTAGTTGCTGTTTGTTCTGATCACATTTTCTAGGCCATCGTAGATTAGAAAAGGCCCTTCTGCACTCTAGTGAGAGGATTGTGCTGATTGGACCCTGGCTGGAAAAGGTTGGCTGGTCTAGGGCTTGGAGTAAACACCTCATTTGTTCTTTTGAGCTTTTTTAAAGTTATTTAGGTTTTACCCTTCTGGTATTTAATCCCTACCCTTGAGTGGGTTTCTGGTTGTTTGCTCATCGCACAGCACCATGGACTGCCACAGAATTGTGCACCATAGCCGGACAGATAATTTCAACAATTTTTCCCTTAGATACAGCTGTATCCCAACAGTGTAGTTCCTCATCTTTAACATATTTTCGGGCAAAGAGGCAGTAATGGTGAAACTGTGCAAGCACCCCATTGTAATAATGGTCTCAAGAGTTTTTCTGAGACCCCACTCTACCTACTAGTGTTGCATTAAGCCTAGCCTCTGAGGTATTAACACAACTCACCCACTAGTTATTCCTACATGTGACTCTTTTCCTACCATATTCCTGTTTCTGACCATATAAATTTACCTGGCACTATGAACAGGCAATTTCCCATAGTTTCTCCAGCCAGCTTGGTCAACATGGGCATCCTGAGCAGTGTAGTAACTGTCTCATGTACACAGACAACCCTCTACACAAACTCAAAATGTGAGATGCAACTATATTAAAAACCTTGAATCAATGCGCTCTCACACACCAGTCAATGCATCTGACACTTGAGCAGGTTGTCAGCATGCACACCTAACCACCTACTCCACCCAAACCCACATCACATATACCTACATATTCGGAGGTCCCCACCACAAATTTACCTAAACACCAGAAACCTCCCAAACACAAATACAAGCACACTACAAATAATACTGCATGTGCAGAACAAAATACACACAATAGCTCATGCACCAGTGTCTCACCTGTCAAGCCCATAAGGCTAAAACTAAACCTAACATATTAGTCATGGAAGACTCCATCATGAGACACACAGATCTCCCTCTCACCAGACTGGATAAGCAGAGGGTCACAGTCAGCCGTCTGTCAGGTGCCAGGATCTGCCATATCACACAGGCACTCAAGTCTATCAGCAAGTACCTTTATGACTCTGTCATAGTCCATGTGGACTATATGAAGAGAGACATGACAGAGCTCTAGGACCATATGTCCTTAACTTTAAGCATCATTTTACCTTCACCTGGAATGATGCCAAAATACAAACAGAATATGATTGACTTCAATAATTGGCTTAGGTTTTGGTGTTATTCTAAGGGGATCCAGTATCTGTCAGCCTGGGATGACATGATCAACAGACCTCGATGCTTTGCCACCCTTGGGATTTTGGCTACTGGCTAAGGTTCTTGCCACCCCCATAGTGCCTTTTTTAGGCAGTGTCACAAAGACAAAACCCCCGATGTAAAAATACCAACCAAAAACAACCTCAAGGTCATGTTGCTATACGCTAGGATTTTTAACATAAAACTGCACTTACTGGAAGCAGTCTTCACCCTGAAGGATGCAGACATTTGTGTAGTCACAGAAACCTGGTTCAAGGCTGTGGAGAGCACTCTGGCCATACTGTGTTACACCTCCTTCCACATGTTCAGACCACAAACTGAAGGCAGAAAACTAAAGGAGGCAGTGTACCAATATTCATCAAGGATAAATACACATCCAGATTGGTTAAACAGTACGACGCTCTAAAGATACTTCAAGTGCAATTAGCTGTTGGTAGGACACCTGTTCAAGTCATTGTCAGCTATAGAATCCCTTCCATGAATCAGGACACCCACTCTGCTTATTTGGATCAACTTGAGTCTGTCAAGATACATCCTAACACCATAGTTTTGGGCAATTTTACCCTAGCATTGACTGGGAGAATTACTCGTGCTCAAACTCACCTGCCCAAAGGTTCTTCAACTTTATCAACTCTGATGCCCTGGACCAGCTGGTTGACACCCCCACTAGGAGTGCCAACATCCTGGACTTGGTGTTTACAACCACTGTAGCTCCCCCAATGTGAGTTCATCCCTGGTGAGATCTGACCACAGATCGGTCTTATTTGAGGAAACTATCACACCTGACCCTATCCTAACAGCAACTAGACTAAAACACTTCTCCAAGGCAGATTATAACCTCTTACAGGATGGTATAAATAGCTTCATTGCACCTCTCCCTCAGACAGAACTAGTAACTATGACAAGCTCTACACCAATGCCCTATACAAGCACCTGTATAACTGTATTGACTTGGCATTACCTGTCAGGGCCAAAACAAGCTCTTCAAGGAAAAACAAACTTGCCTGGTGGATAACCACCATTAACAGGCTTTACAATAAAAGGAAGAAACTGCTGTCCAAGAGTAAGAAGGAGCAGGCTCTAAACTGGAGACACTCCCTTCTCAGCTTAAATAAGCAAATAAGACTTCTTATGAAGTCCTCCAAGGTAAACCATGAATCCAAGTAAGCTTCCTCAACCAAGGACAACCATACGGCGTTCTTTAGTTACATCCGTAACCTAAAAGGTGAGGCTCAGATTTGCACCGAACTGGTAATTAATGATTACATATACACTAAGCCGGTGGACACAGATAACCTGCTAGCCAACAGGTTCGGTGAAAACTTAATTGCCCGTACCCGCCACACATACCTCATGACATCCCTACCACTTGTCCCCTACCTTGTATCTCTAAAGAGCAGGTTATAAATGCCCTCTCTGAGGCCAAAAACACAGCACGAATGGGACCTGATAACATCCCAGGCTGCATCCTACATGGGCTCAAACAAGAATTAGCATCACCACTGGGTACTCTTTTCAGTCACAGTCTAAGCACCTGCTTCATCCCAGCTGAATGGAAAACAGCCAAGATTATCCCCCTGCACAAAGGTGGTGCTTCTAATGACCCCAGGAACTAAAGACCTATTAGTCTGATTAGCCTTATCTGCAAGGTCATGGAGGAATCATCATGGACCTTATCAACAAAGATATTGGTAATCTCCAAACACTAGATCCTACCCAGTTTGTATTTGTCAAGGGGAGATCATGCTTGTTAAACCTGGTGGACTTCATCGAGACAGTCACAAGGGCCCTGGACGAGGGGAAATCTGTGCATACAGCCTAGTAGTCTACCTAGACCTGGCCAAGGCATTTGGACACTATCCCTCATTCAGGCATCACTGACAAACTCTCCCAGCTAGACATCAACCCTTATATCGTAAGGTGAGTTGTGAACTGGCTCTCTGGTAGAACCCATACAGTCAAAATAGGGGACGCCAACTTTAACAGAAGACATACTACTAGTGGTGGTCTACAGAGATTGGTCCTGGGATGTCTACTATTTGGAATTTATTTCTCCTGTGGCTGACAAAGTTTGCTGATGGTTGCAAACTGGGTGCAGTCATAAAATCTCCAAATGATGCCAACATCCTTCAAGAAGGTCTTACGCAAGCAAATGATTGGTGCCAAAGTCATGGCCTCAAACTCAATGTAAAAAAATGTATTATCACCCTTTTCGGCAAGAGTAATGTTCCTGAACATTATCACATCAATGGCAATACCCTAAGTACACACTCAGTGGTGAGAGTTCTGGGCACTCAGGTTGACAGTAGCCTTGCCTTTGATCACCATGTCTCCAGAGTCATCGAAAGGGCATTCTATGTAAAGGCATTGCCTCAAGAAAAAGTGAAGTTATCACCTCCCTGTACTCTTCACTCATTAGGCCAATAATTGAGTACAATGCCCCTTTTGGCATGTATCTTTCAAAGCACCTGCAGTAATTGGAGAGACCACATAGGTTCCTCACAAAAACAAATAAAAATTCAAGGTCTTCAGCAGCTATACTATGTGGATTAGCTAAAATCAATATCACTTTATTCTGTTTCACAAAGACTACTCAGAGGCGATCACTGCCTTGCATATAAGGTGATCTCTGACCCCGCTTTATTGGAAATACTACACATCCGCAAGTCAAATGGCACACGGGTTACTCACTCTAAAGACCTAAACCTAGTATGTGACATCAGTAGAACCTGCTAAAGGGACAGATTTGTCTCCCAGAGGTTTCCACACCTTTGGAATAGACTCCCACTTCACATCAAACAGTGCACCTCATTGGCCTCTTCAAACACAATCTGGATGATTGGATGGGCAAATGTAAATTCACCCTAGGCGTTCCACCTGTGTCCCTTTTGGACAGGGGCAGTAGGTGCTGATCGTGGCAACAAGGATAAAATTTGGCAAGGCTTGTAAGGGCCCTCAGGCCATTAGCCTAGTAACTTCCTATGATCCTATGTTACAATAATGCCTCCCCCACAACTCCCCATCACAGCAGCCCCATTGCATGGTCTTATGGTGATACCTCACCCACTCAATGTAGTAGATCATTTCTGACATGGACACCTTCCTTCACTCTTGTGAACTCCACTTTCATCTTTGTTAGCAAGTAGCCCCCACCCCTTGTAGCTGAGACAGACCTATGTCAGTGCATCCCTAAGTACCTGAGCAATTTATAAGTGTGACCCTCACTACCTTTCTTTTTAAATGGTATATGTATAAATGTTTGATGCAGAGTGACTTGAACATACAGTGCCCAGAATGGGCTTTAGATAACACTACATAATACATTATTTTGCTCTGTGAGATACTGCACTGTAATGACTATGTACATACAGAACCCACAGAGGTGGACTAGATGTTCCCCCCTCACTTTGTATACTGTACACATTGACAAGGTGGATGAGTTATGTTGTTTCTACTGGATGTCTGTTGCTGTCACTGTTGTCTCTACTGGTGAATGTGTTGTTTTGCTTTCAACGGGCCCTGCTGCAGTGTTGGTGGTGGGTTCCACCTGGTCTGACTGCCTTAGGAGGAGCACATTGTGCAGTATGCAGCATACTTCAAGGAGTTATGAGACTGTGGTGGGGCATAGTGCGACCCCACCCCACCCCCACCCAATGGGTCTAGGTAGTGCAACTGAGATTTCAACAGGTCAAACACATGCTCTGTTGTGTTTCTGATTTTTGTGTTGGGAATATTATACTGCTGTTCAGCCATGCTTTGGGGTTTCCGTATGGATACCCTTGACCGGGGCTCCATGGATATCAAGTGTTACTTGTTTTACACTAGGTATAGGAAGTAGAGATATGGGTGGGGTTGAGACTTGTGTATATATCATTTATGATCTAGTCAATATGGAAATGCACTAGTATGCCTGTACATGCTTACTAAATGCTCCTGTGAGATATCTGTGTATGGAAGTGGAGATAAAGATGACTTGTATGCCATATGTCAGAATCATGGGTACTGCCAGGATGCTGTGCAGACACATGGATTATTAACATCTATGTGTTGCACAATCTGCAGCTGATGGAATGGAAAACCTTTATACTTCAATGGGCACTTCAGTACTTTATTGCCATATGTGTGCAATCTATGGCTCCCATCACTTCATGGGAGGTGGTTAATCTAATAAATTCACATGTAGTGGCTCTGGTATGGTGGGAAAGCAGATGCAATCCTCCAGTGGGTATGTGTGTCTTCCGTTTGTCTCTGAAAGGCTCCTGTAACTTGTATGGTAAGACCTGCACACACCTGGTATCCACAGATATAGGAGCTCTATGCTTTCCTCAAGTTTCATCGGTGAACCATACAGTATAAACAGTGACAATGTGATATCTTTGTCCACGTGAATGACAGCCCTATAGTTGTTAATCTGTTAAATGGTGGGAGGTCAGGCTTTGCTGGCACTGCTTTTACTGGTGAGTGTGGCAGCATCATATACCTGGGAGACCACTGTATTTGAAAATGTTAAATATTTCTTTACACTGTGAAAATGTTATTTATGTGAAGCATGGCATCATCATCAGCATCACATTATAAGAATTTTTCAAACTTTTTTTATTCACAACAGTGGCCTGAATGTAGATGATACTGAATTATATAAAGCATTATATGAAAATAAGGAAATTATGCATAGAATCATAATGGAGAAAGCTTTAACATGGAGATAGGCCCCACTATGGATAGGATATCAGAGGACAGAGATAGAAATAGAAAAGCCACAGCCATGCTTAAAGTGCATATGGAAGATTTTGAGTTGGTATATGGGTGGAGGATGATGAATCCTCTGAATAAAAAATAAATACAAAATTTTAGCACCCCAAGGTGAGAATGGACAGTCATATAGAGTTATAGTTATTCTTGAGAGCTTACTTTGTAAATATAAGGCAAATTGATATCTTTCCAGCTACATGGTCAGAACACACCACAATAGTTTCAACTTACTAAATTGTAAAAGGGGGCCCTACCAGCATCCTTGTGATTTGAATGATTATTACTGAAATGTTCTCAGGCCAAATAAATGTTGAGGCATACAACTGAAACATACTGGGAGACCCCACCATATGGAGAGGAGTCAGTGTGGCTTAACTGTTTTTAGGATGAATATAAAGGGATTAGTGCAGGCACTGAAAAAGCAAAAGAGAAATACAAAATTTGCAAGTATAAGGGAGGCTGAAGGATGATTAATGTAGTTGGAAAATGAATATATAAATTAAAAGGGATTAATCTAGACAAAAATTCTGAGAAACCTGTAACACCAAACTACTGATGAGAAATGGGAGGGATGCAAAAGTTTTATTAGTCAAAAGGCTTACATCACAAACGTTCATAGCATGAGCTACAGGAAAGAGAGAGGGAAATGGTGATTTTAGCACTCGGTGATAGCAATGGCACAGTGATAATGCAGCCAGTCCATATAAACGAGCCATTGCAAAGGATTATGGGGAGCAGCTCAGGTCAGAATGTAGTAACAATCAAGGAATGATTAGATAAGATTGGTCCACCATGTCTCTCAAAAAATACAGTGAGAAAAGCTTAAAACTTAATGAGAAAAATGATGAAGAGGGAGACAAGACCAGCCTTTGAAGGACTGAGGCAGAGCAAAGCACCAGGCTGGATGGGTTGACAACAGAGTTTTTTTTTATAAGGGTATCCCTACTGGTAATTTTTTTTTTTTTTAGAATGTGAAAGGAAAGGATCCTTTCTGAGGGATACCAGTATAGCCAAGGTACTGATGTTCTTGAAGTTAAATAAGGAAAAGGCTCTGGTGATATTATTACTGCATTTATGGAAAAGTTTTAGTGAATAGATTACAACACTTATTACCATGCTTAGTGTCACAGTAGCAATGAGGCTTTATCAAACATAACGCAGATAGCCTAGACCTAGGGAAAATATGGTGCAATGTGCAAAAGGTAGGTACGTTAAAGAATGTAAGTGCTGAGGAAAATATGGTGCAATGTGCAAAAGGTAGGTACGTTAAAGAATGTAAGTGCTGAGGAAAATATGGTGCAATGTGCAAAAGGTAGGTACTTTAAAGAATGTAAGTGCTGAGGAAAGTATGGTGCAATGTGCAAAAGGTAGGTACTTTAAAGAATGTAAGTGCTGAGGAAAGTATGGTGGAATGTGCAAAAGGTAGGTACGTTAAAGAATGTAAGGGCTGAGGAAAGTATGGTGGAATGTGCAAAAGGTAGGTACGTTAAAGAATGTAAGTGCTGAGGAAAGTATGGTGGAATGTGCAAAAGGTAGGTACGTTAAAGAATGTAAGTGCTGAGGAAAATATGGTGCAATGTGCAAAAGGTAGGTACGTTAAAGAATGTAAGTGCTGAGGAAAATATGGTGCAATGTGCAAAAGGTAGGTACTTTAAAGAATGTAAGTGCTGAGGAAAGTATGGTGGAATGTGCAAAAGGTAGGTACGTTAAAGAATGTAAGGGCTGAGGAAAGTATGGTGGAATGTGCAAAAGGTAGGTACGTTAAAGAATGTAAGTGCTGAGGAAAGTATGGTGGAATGTGCAAAAGGTAGGTACGTTAAAGAATGTAAGTGCTGGGGAAAGTATGGTGGAATGTGCAAAAGGTAGGTACGTTAAAGAATGTAAGTGCTGAGGAAAGTATGGTGGAATGTGCAAAAGGTAGGTACGTTAAAGAATGTAAGTGCTGAGGAAAATATGGTGCAATGTGCAAAAGGTAGGTACGTTAAAGAATGTAAGTGCTGAGGAAAATATGGTGCAATGTGCAAAAGGTAGGTACGTTAAAGAAAGTAAGTGCTGGGGAAAGTATGTGGAATGTGTAAAAGGTAGGTACGTTAAAGAATGTAGGTGCTGGAGCAGTATTAATAGATTTCAAAAAGACTTTTTATGTGATCAAACAGTCTTTTAAATGGGATCTGTTTTAAGCAATGAATTTCCCCAAAAAGTTTATCTTACACTGCCAACTATCGTACATCGACCCCAAAGCAGTTGTCACATACAATAACCTTGACAACAGGTATGAGGCAGGGATGTCCATCCCTTCCCCATTGCTACTTGTCATAGCCAAAAAAGTTTTTATACAATATTTCAATACACATCTTTCACATTTAGGCACACCAGCATGATGCTGTAGTGACCGCTTGGTTTTAACTTGATTCATATATCACTCTGTTGGCATTTGCACCCTAAGTGTAATAATAAAATTGCATTGGCAGCTACTAAAAATTAAAAGGCATCATAGGGTGCAAGTAAATGAACATAAAATATACATCTTCTCCCTGTCGGAAGATACAGGGCAAGATGGTAATAGTGTTTTCATATTTAGGGATAACCATGACATATGACACAACTAAGCCCAAAGAAATAAATGCCAATCTATTTTATAAAAAAGGAAGGAATAAGGTCTTGTAATGGAAAAAGAGGATGTTCCCCCTTTTTTAACTAAGGTGCAAATAATTAAAAAGTATATAGTCAACTCTTATTGCATTTCCCTAAATCAGTATGCCTGAATACATTTCAAGCATTAGTATGCAATATGTCATGTGCTGGAACCCATCTGAGGATAACAGAGGAAGAAGCTAAATCTACCATCAAAATACAGGTGAGTTGGTCTCCCGAATTTTAAAAGACATCACGAAAAAATGGATAAATGTCAATGTCTCAGAGTAGGATTACACCCTAAGCCACTATAATATACTGAAAGAAGCATGGGGTTATAGTGTAGAATTGAAAGACGTCAAGGTATGAGACACAGGATGCTGGGAAAAATGAGAATACCTATGGTACAGAATGGAATAAGGCTGAGATGGAAGAATTGTTTTGGAAATGAATAGGGGGTTGCAAAGGCCAAAATAAGAAGATGTGTTATGTTTTTTGGTAGTGTTGATGATTTGTGTGACTGCAGTGTCATCTGCATACAATATGATGCTGGTGTATCGCAGATCGCAAAGTAGGTTAATTTATAAACAAAGAGAACAGTAAGGGGCCCAGAAGAGGACCTTTTAGAATACCTTTGGTAAAAAAAAAATCACTAATGTCAGATATGCCGTTGTTGGTTGTTAGAAGTTTCTATTTGTGAGGTTATTAGCAAACTATATAAGAATATTTGTAGAAAATTCTGCATCATGCAATTTTTTGGTAAGAAGGTTGTGGTCAGCCTTGTCAAAGGCCTGGTTTAAATATAGAAAGACTGCTTATGTTATAGTTCCATATTTGCAAATATTTTGTTGATTAATGAATGAATAGGTGTAGTGGTACTATGTTTGGAAACTGTTTTTATCAATTAGAATAAAGCATTTGCTTATGTAATCCATTATTTTTTTGTAAACTACTTTTACAATAACTTTGCTAGTGGGCATATCATTGATGCTAATCTACAGTTGTTATTTGATGAGGGCATGGGCAATATCCAAAGCAGATTGTCAGTTTTATTACAAGACCCCAGTTAATCTCCTCTTCCATTCCTCCGTCCAGTAATTACAATGGACCATCACTTGTGTGGGTACTCAGACTTCTTTTCTGAAATTCCTTGCTATGCTGCAACATGCTTTCAAATTTTAGACAAGTTGCAAGATTTTATATACAAGTACCCAGCCTTCTGAAGTATGTGTTAAATTATGCACATGACCATGTTTCCTTCTTCCCAAAGTGTTATAAGATATTTTATGAAAAGTTAAATTTTAAGTCTCTTGAAATCACATTAAAGTATGTGACTGCTCTAAAGGAAAGAGACAAAAGTCTAGGAAGTGTTTCACCCCAACACATGTTCCCTGGAAGCATTTTAAAGACTGAGTGAAGTCCTTAAAAGAATGGATGAAGATTATTATAGAAAAATCATCTAGTAAGAGCAATCTCTGTAATAAACTGGATTTGTTTTATTTTGCCACTAATGCTTGTTGTAAATTGTATTACAAGTTGTAATTATCTCATAATTGGGCATAAAGCTACAAGTTTGTGAGATGTTCCCTCCTGATTGAGATGTCCATGTCTCAGTTTAACAGCTTATCCCAGTATTCCACAAAATCTAGATGCCGGTGACGATTTTGTATGGTAATTGGTAGGCAAAAAATAGGGAATATGATCAAAATGTGAAATAAAGTAAAGATTTATTCATTCAAACTCCAGACCTGGAAGTTAGCAGTGTATTCCAGAATTAGAAGGTATTCTAGTCCACAGATAAAAAGAATTAAGTCAGAGTTCCAACACAAGTAACAATCCATTATTGGATAATGTTATTTCCTGTCCAAATATATCTAAAACAGCAAAAAATTTCACAGGTGGGATAATAAACTAGGTGATTTTTGATTTGGACTGAAATAACTTGTAAATGATTATCTGAAATAATCATTAGGGATACAATAAGCATTCCATTTAGTTTGCTATCTCTGAAAATATGAAAGTTCTGTTATTTAACATAACATGGGTTTGGTTTAACATCTTTCTGGTTCCAAAGTACTAGAGTAGCTTGTGGATAAAGAATAAGATGAGGTTTCTTATGTAGTCCAAACACTGGATGGAAATACGAGCACAATAAGGTTCACTGAAGTCACTTTATATGTGTTTCTGTATTGACAATGCCAATGATTTTCCCCAGAACTGTAACTCTTTTATTGACATCTGCAGGGTGGAAATTAAATCATGTCTGGTTGCGCCCCATTCAGATCATGAATCTTTTGGGTTTCTAATAACATGATGGGAATGGACCCCATTCCTAAGTCAAAGTATAATTAAAGTTCATGAAATTAGTATTGTTTCAATCTTTAATGTTAGCCAAAACTACTCTTTGCAGCATCTGCAGTGTGCCCAGAATTGAATCTTTCTGCAATTAATATAGAGTTACATGTACTGGTAGCATATCTAAATAGGACTGTAATTTTTTTTTATGAGACCCATTGCTCTGGCTACTATTAGAATTGTCTGGGTATCCTCCTTCCGCATTGCCCTCATTTCTGCCTGCAAATCCTGGTATTTATGACTTTGTGTCTCTCTGTACATAAGACACTGTAATCAAGAGGTGTAGCAATTTTAATTAATTAATTTATTTATTTAACATATATGTTTACAGGGAAATTCCAGCTGGGACAAAGCCCATTTTCAGCAGAGGCCTGGGGAGAAACACTCCTGACACATGCCTTTGGAATGTGGGAGGAAATCGGAGCACCCAGAGGAGACCCACACAAATGCAGGGAGAACATGCAGACTCCACACAGAAGGCACCTCAGCTGAAAATCGAACCAGAGAACCTCTTGCTGGGAGGCGACAATGCTAACCCCTGCACCACTGTGCCAGCCACTGTAGCACTGCACCAACCAGTGATCAATGCTACTTTTGTGTTCTTTTCATAGACTACTATATCTGGTTTTCTCTCATCTGTTTTCAGAACTGTTGGCAATAAGTGATCCCATGTGATGTAAACTTCATCATTTTCTATAGTGTTTAATGGCTCTTGTTTCCAATACTTCTCAGCTATTTCAGTACTTTTATGTTTGCATAATTCTCACTGCAACAGTCTTGCCACATTATTCATACAGTTGATCTTCTGCATGACATTTCAGATAAGTCCAGAGGGTAATATTCCTCAGACTTAAAAATCCTTCACTCTGTTCCCTAGGTTAAAGTCAAGAGACTACTCTGACCTGAATAAGTATTAACTATTAGTTCTTGTTCTGTATCTGATATTGGGTTTTGAAACTAAAAGAGAAATGTTGCTACCAAATTTAGACAACTTAAAGGTCCTTATCTTAGTCCAAATTTGATTCTGCTGATTGCAGATTTTGTTTCTTTAACTTCTTATTGAAATTTCTAGGTTATGAGCTATACTTGGCTCTGCTAGGTAGTCTTAGATGCCACTAAAACATTTGATAACATAAATAACTAATTTTTCTTTCAACACCTGCTTTATCCAAGTCTGAGTTGTACAGGAGCTGAAGCAAGTCTGTCCCAACTGTCAGCACTCAGCAGGTGCAAGTGAAAGCTTATAATTAGTAAGTTAGTATAATTAAGAATAAAAATATGATTAGTGTAGAACAGAGCATGTGTGTGTAACTTTAAGAAGCATTTCCAGATGTAGGCACGGGCATATAAATAGTGAGCATGTGCAGGCAACAGTGTCATTTTGAGAGAACAGCCAGATTGTTAACATGCATGAGTGTAGTAGTCAGTCTGTTTATAAATTTAAGTTACTAAGCCTCAGTCCTGATGTGTTTGTGTGTAATAAAGCTGCTTGAACTGAACCCAGAACTGTTCTTCTATATTATCCTGACTGGACAAGCGACATGGTGTCAGAACCGGGATTGAGAGTGCAACTTCTTCAAGTCACGAGGTGCAGAGTTGACAGTGAAGGTATATTGACCAGGTTGGGTGATATAGTGCTCAGATGATCAAACGGGCCAGAAATGAACTTCAGGTATCCAAAACTTGCACAAATTATTTATTTTGCAAAGAAAATGAAACGGAGCATTCGTAAGGCACAAACCACACTATTAATTAAACAAAAGACACAAAATGCATTATTAATTAAACAAAGTGTTTGAAACCACAATATTCGATAAAATTATCAGAAATATTTTGATCGGGCTCAGAATTACCTACAGTTTGCATAACAAGCATGTTTAAAGTAAAACAAGCACAAGAAAAGTAGAATGGGCAGATAAGAGGTCAAATGGGCATAATAAGTAAAATAAAAGGGCAAAATAAGCATAAAGAGCATGCTTTTTTAGTAAAAGACCATGTTTTGTGCATAAACTGCTACTTTGCATTGACCAAAGCCATTCAAAGTATAACTAGAGTTGTTCGAAGTATCTCAACGTGTTTGCAGAGTGTGTGCTTTATTATTCTGCAATTACTTCAAAGAGTTTGCTGTGTGCAAAGTACAGTTATTTTGCACAGTGCAGTCGAAGTACAGCCATTTCAGAAAGGTTTCTTGTGCTGTGTACATTTATTCACAGGGCGCCGCCATTTCAAAGTGTTTTTTACACTGAATAGAGTTATTTCGCAAAGTACAGCATTTTGAAAGGGTCTTGTGCTGTATACAGTTTACTTGCAAAATGCATTCATTTCGAAGTGTTTCTTACTCTGCGCTTCTTCTGCTATGTACAATTTGTTCACAAAATACAGTCATTTTGAAGTATTTCTTACACTGATAAGGAGAGATTTCATAAAGTACAGTGATTTTAAAGTGTTCTTGTGCTACAGAGACTTATTTTGCAAAATGTAGTTATTTCAAAGAGTCTGTTGTACTATTGGGCATAATTATAAGTTCTGGCATATATTTTTGCATGTATGTTCATAAATAGTGTGTTGATATGGCAGAGGCATTTCGCAGACCTAGTCCACTTGTGTTTGATCATAATATTGCAGAGAATTGGAGAGTATTTGAGCAGAAATATGATATTTTCATACAAACAGCTTTTTCTGACAAAGATGCACATACAATGATATTCATTTTGCTTATCTTAGCTGGATCAGTGGCCATTGAAAGAGAGCATTCATTTGTGTATGCACCAGGAGCATATGCAGGAAAGGGGGAAATTGCCATATTGTTACACCAGCTGAATCAAGAGAGGACCCTCAGTGCTTGAAACGTACATTTAGAGAAATGTACAACCCTCAGACAAATGTTACATTAGAGAGCGCGGGTGGAAGAAATATGTTTGGCAAGTTAAACTGAATGCATGCTATCCACCTGGAATGAATGATAGGTCTGATTTTGTTGCATATTTAAAAAGAGGAAGTTACATTATAAGTAAATGGTCATGTGTTTGTTTTAGTAGTATTCTAAGCTAGTAGTATTTTACTATATTATTCAGTCTGAGGAAGTCCGAGTTCGATGAAAGTGCTTACTGATTTTTGAGTCTGTGGATTAAAAGCAACTTTTTACTGTATTTTAAGACTGTGGATTAAAGCAGAAAAGTTTTTTGAACTTCGTGTTCCTGACCTGTGGTTTACTTTGACATTAGAGAGGTACCTATTTTATACAAGAGACCAAAAGCCAGGTGAAACTTTTGCAGCTTATATCACTGACTTGAGAAATAAGTCTAAAACTTGCAGATTTGGTGATTTGAAAGATGAGTTAATAAAGGCAGGCTTGTGTGTGGTGTTAATAGTGCTGCAAGATTTTGCTTCATGACAGTGATTTAATGTTGAGCAAAGCCATAGAGATTTGTCAAATCCATGAGCTCAAAGAAAGGCACCCAACTATGCTTACAAGTGATAAGAGCATGGTTTCAGCAGTCTCTAGAGCAAGCATAGACAGCATGCAACACGTGGCAAGCAGAAGCAGGCCTAAGCACATAGAGGCTGCAGCACCCACAGGTTCCCTGGGAGATCCCCTAACTTTCTAGCAAGTTTCAAGACTGGCTCAGCAAAATGGACATGCTCATTGCAGTATAAGGGTGAATCAGCAAAACCCAAGTCAAGTCTTATTGTTAACTGTAGTAATTGTGGTGCCAATCATGAGTCTAAAAGAGAGAAGTGTTCAGCAGATGGTCAGCAATGCCACAAGTGTAAAAAATGGAACCACTTTCAAAAGTTTTGTAAATCAAGCAAGCCTCATTCAGTTATTAAGAAAGATCACTCAAAAAGCAAGTTGATCATGTGGAAAGCTGCAACCCTACTTTCTATGTAGATGGTGTATCAGTAGTCGGTGAAAAGATTAATGCAGTAGATTGGGTGGCAAAGAACAAAGTATGTTGCACTGTTCTAATCAATGGTAAACCCACAGAGCTCAAAGTAGACACTGGTTCAAAGTGTAATGTAATGTCAGCAGAAACATTTGCTAGAGTGAGAGCTGGTGAGCAACTTAATTTGGCTAATTGTGTGAAGCTTGTTGCTTATGGAGGTGAAGAGGCTCAAAGCAAAGGCCCAGTTGTGCTTTCATGATATTCAGCTGAGAACAGTTACAGCTTGCAATTTTATGCAGTCAGAAGACCTGTGCAATCATTATTAGGTCTCAGAGACAGTTTGAGAATGAAACGGCTTGCTTTTACTAAAGAGGTCCATCATTTGAGCATGAGTCCCAGTACCAGCTTCAGTGATGCTATTTTATCAGAGTATGCTGATGCTTTCAACGACAAGCTAGGCAAACTTCCAGTTGTGTACTCCATAAAAGTAGACCCAGAGGTCAGCCCAGTGGTCAGACCAGCAAGGAGAGTTCCAATAGCTATGCAGGACAAAGTCAAGATCCAGTTAGACAAGATGTGATTTGTCCAGTCACAGAACTGAGAGGGTGTATTCCATGGTAGCTACTCATAAGAAAAATTCAGATTAAATCGGAATATGCATTGACCCAAGAGACTTGAACAAAGCATTAAAGAGACCTCATTATCCTATGCATACAGTTAAGAGGGTTTCCAACCTCATGCCAAATCTGTCTTAGATGCAAAGAGTTCATTTTGGCAAGTAATGCTTGATTGCAGATCTTCACTACTGATTACATTCAGCACGCCATTTGGTAGATACAGATTCCTCACTATGCCTTTTGGAATAAATTCTGCCAGTGAAGTCTTTCAGCATGCAATGGAGCAAATTTTTTCAGGCTATCGGTGTGTGTTGATGATTTACTGGTTGGAAGTAATGGTTAAGCAGATCATGACAGAAACCTCAGGAAAGTTCTGGGCAGAGCGTGTGAAGTGAACTTGAAGCTTAATCCTCTGAAGTGTAAATTCAGACTACCAAAAGTTACTTATGTAGATTGTTTATTTATCAGTACAGACTTATGACCAGGCCCTTCCAAACAAGCAGCCATTCTTGAGATGCTGGCTCCAGATAATGTCCAATCCCTACAGTGTTTTCTTGTTATAGTCAACTATTTGGGCAAATTTATTCCTGACTTGAGTGAATTATCAGTGCCTTTAAAAGAACTGTCATGCAAAAATGTTGCCTGGTTATGGTTAGAACAACACTAGGGAGCATTTGATAACCTCAAACAGCAAATTGCCAATCTGTCTACATTGAGATACTATGATGTCCACAAACCAGTAGTTCTTTCCTGTGATGCTTCAAAGTTCAGTCTTGGTGCAGTTATTCTTCAAGAGGGCAGACCTGTTGCCTATGCATCTAAAACTCTTACCCAAACTGAGATGCAGTTTGCTCAAATTAAGAAGGAACTTTTGGCAATTGTGTCCACCTGTTCAAAGTTCCATGATTATATTTATGGCCATGCTATCCAAGTGAAAACTGATCGTCAACCTCGTCATTATTTTAAAGAAGTCTATGCATACTGCTCCAGCAAGACTACAAAGAATGATGCTCAGATTACAAAAGTATAATTTCAAAATGGTCTATACAAAAGCCCAACTTCTTTATCTGGCTGATACCTTATCCAGATCACCCAGAAATTCTATGGAACAGCTTGATGCAGAGAATTTTGACTTTAATGTCATGGAAGTACATAATTTTTCTACCACAAGACTTGATGAGCTAAAAGATCATATAAAGACCAATCCAATTTTGCAGAAGGTCAACCACTTCATCAATGTTGGATGATCGTCAAAGCAATCTTGTGTACCATCAGAAGTACAACCTTATTTTCCATACAGAGATGAGATCCTGATGGAAAATGGTATCATTTTCAAAGGTCCAAAAATTATTGTTCCTACTTCCTTACAACATGAATACATTCAGATTTTGCATCATGGCCACCCAGGTCCTGAAGCTACCAAAAGAAGGGCGAGAGGACTAGTATTTTGGCCTTCTCTGTCGAAAGACATTGATAAAGTGCTTTCATCTTATTAGGTAGGCAATAGTACTAAACTTCATTTGCAAAAAGAGCCACTTTAGCTAAACCAGATTCCTGAACTACCTTGGTCAATAGTAGCCACTGACATATTTGAGCGAAACAATCAGCATTACTTTGTGTTGATAGTCTCTTATTCAAACTGGTTTGAGATCGATTTGCTACCTAACCTAACATCCAGTGCTGTTATTACTAAGATTAAACATCATTTCTCAGTCCATGGTAGTCCATACAAAGTTATTTCTGACAACAGTACCCAGTTTACCAGTCAATTGTTTCAGAAATTTGCAAGAGTGGGACTTTATCCATGTTACTAGTAGTCCGGAATACCCACAGTCTAACAACCTGGCTGAATATGCAGTACAGAGTGCCAAGCAATTACTAGAGAGGCGAAAGCATGACAATATCGATATCTTCTTGAATTTACTTAATCTTAGAAATATACCCCATGACAAGCTGCTAGGCTTGCCTGCTCAGAGACTTCTATCTGGGCAAACCAGAACAACCTTGCTTATCAGTTCTAGTTTGGTGGTGCCTAATGCTAAAAACACCAGAGCAGTCAAAGCCCAACTCTTTAAGAAGAGATCCTTTCTGAAGTCCAGCTGAGGATGCAAATGGCAAAAGGCTTTGATCGAATTGGCCAAGTGAGTGGCATATGTGCCAAGCTGAGATCCTACTTAGTGTAATCTGAGGGTATAGAATACAAAGAAACAGCAGGCATCTTCTTCTGGTATCTGAAACAATATTGCAGCATCGTACCTGTAATACAGACTCTGAATCTCAGAGCAACCCTGACAATGTTCATACTGAAGGACATGTGTCAGTATTCATTCCCTTTCCTGATAATGTCCTAGATGTCCCCAGAGTTGAATATTCCTTGAAGACAGTCCCTGTTGCTAGATCCAATTCTGATTTTTATGCTTCATGATCAGGTCGTATTTCTAGACCTAGTGTAAAATACGCAGCAACCTGGACATGATTGACATGCAATCATACAAAGTTAGACACATATAAAACAAATAATTATTTCTGTATTATTGCATGTCAAAAGATCATTTTTGTATAATTGCATGTCACTGAATACTGTCATTTAGTATATGATCTATTTCTCAAAGATTAGTTCTAAGAAATTAGGTAAATTTTTTTATGAAACACAAGACTGTTAAAATTTTAGTTCCTTTGGTACCCTATTTTTACTTGTCATATCAGTAGACCAGACTTATCACAAGTTTTTTTTTTAATTGTTTCATTTTCAGCTGTGATAATAGCAGGGTATTATCTAAAGGGACAGTTTTTCTAACTGTATCCATTCATCAGTTATTATCTATAATGCACTACTAAATCACATTTTTCAACAAATAACTTTACCATTTAACCTGGCTCTGTGAAAGCAAAGGATGAAACATTGACTATGATGCAGGCACCCAGACATCATTCACCTCACAGGAGTGCTGGCAGCCACTAAAGAGATGTGTATAGTATGCATCGTCTGAACTAAGAAATGTGCATTTGTCTCTGCTAAGTTTTGTTTGCATGTAATCTGCAAGTGTCATGCATGGGAACATTTATACACACAGAAGAAGGAACAGTAAGCCCTCAAGTGTGAGGACACACAGCCACTGGAGGAGTTGGTTAGCTCTATGCAATAAAAATCCTGGTCTCCACAACCAGTTCAAGCTAAACTGGGGAGGATAACAGTGCCTAGTCTGGGGGAGGTGCGTGCTCTAGGTTACAAGGTGCTATAATGTCAACTGGTGACATGAAAGCAACATTAGGCATGTGTGTTTCTCACCAAGCTATTTTGCATTAGCCTTCATCATGGGTGTACCAAAGTGTACACCCATAGGAAGTTGTGATCCACCATGATGATATAGGTCAAATGATCCACCATGATGATATAGGTCAAATGTCTCAACCATGTGGAAGGGTTGGCTATAATCAGAAAGAAAACTCCTGATTGTTGCCTGGATGCTGGCTTTCACAGCCAACTCTTTCAAAAAGAGGGCTGTATGGGCCAACCTGGTTACAGAATAGCTGAAGGTCTGCAAGTAACTGGGGAGAAAAAAATGTGAAAACATTTTCATAAGCCTGTATTGTAATAAGTTTAAATACACGCCTCCTGAGTTATCGTGTACTCAAGCTAAAGCAGTACGGGCATTGGTCATTGTCTATTTGTAGTCAATTAGAGCTCTGTTGTTTCAAGGAGCTGTAGTGGGACCAATATGTGTCCCCCCCCCCCACACACACACACACACACACATCTGTGTATGTGCATTTTTCAAAATACAAGGAGTCAGGTGTTTGATATGTATAACATCTTATGCTTTAGAAATAACAGTTAAGGCATGAATGGCATTATGAAAAATAACAAAATGCACTCCTTTCCCAACCGTACAACATACTACGGATATCAAACACTTAACACCAATATATTTTACTTGTAGTTTTTCCATATGTTTTTATTAACTGTAGTTTTGTACTTCATTTTGGTATAGTAACATTATTTGAATCATGTTTTTCATGAATTTGCTTTATGTAGGGGTACAGGGTAACTCAAAATGACTTAGAGATTCACTTTTCAACATTTTTTTTCTTTTCATGTTCAGTTATGCTTTTACAGCTTTACCAGAAAATGAGTGAATTTGGACCTTTATAGTAATTTGGTTAGGAATTCTGTTTCACCCCAATGGAAGTTTTATCATTATTATTATTATTATTTTTAATTATTAGCAGTGCAAGGAGGGGCACAGCTGCCTCATAGTGATGATACTCCATTTATGTTTTCAGCTTAGGTACCTTCTTTTTCTATGTATCCTTTCTGTGTCTACAAAAGTTTTTCCTGAGTGTTCCACTTTCCTCTTATGTCCTGAAACATGTTGTAGGTAAATTGACAAAGGTCCACCTTGCCTTGAGTTATGCATGTCAAGTGTGAAAGTGTGTGTATATGTCCTGCAGTCACCTGGCATCTTATCCAGAATTAGTATCTCTGCCTTCTGCCCAGTGATTGTCATAATAGACTCAGGCTCCTCTATGACCTGAACTACATAAACCAAGTATTGAAAGATAAACGAATGAAGAAATCATTAAAAATTATTAAAAAATAGCTACAATTGGGTTTAGGAACTTGGGTGGTTGGATCATTAAGGAAAAATATTTTTCATTCACGGCCCTGAGTGATGTGTTAGGGACATTAGCCCCTGTTTTTGACTCTTTGAGACTAGGTAGGCATCTGTCTAGCTGTCAGACAGATGTCTGATTGTCAGTGGAGAGGAAAATGGCTAGACGAATATTTTGTGTACATGCTGTCAAGATGAATTCTGGAAGAGTAGTGTAATGTGAACATATGGAGAGTTAGTTTATTTTTGTTTTTATATTTTTAAATGATTGTACTTGATTCTAGTATAAGGTCAATTTGTTAATTTGCTTTCTTGATGTTTAAACAATTGTTTTTAACATTAACATTAGATTTTTTGATTGAGGAAAAAATGATTAGAAAGTACTAATGTAGTTTATGGAAGTATGTTTTGCTGCAATTTTAATTTCTTGGCTCTTTTGTTTAGGCTTGCAGATCCACTACATCCAGTACAGTTTATGTATTTGCATTTGTTAACCAGAGTTGTTTACTTAGGATGTATTTAATTTTCTATAAGCTTTGTACCATCAGGTCTGCCAAACATCAAACCCCCCCCACTATCAAATTTGAGCCCATTTATTGTCTCACTACATGGAAGTCCCCAGCATGAGAATCAGATCTGGCTAGTGTTAGGACCAGATCCAGCAGAAGGTGACCTAGGCAGCTTCCAAGCGCCCAGTAAGGCAACTTTATTTAAAAAGAATCATCCATTTTTCAAATGCAACTTCATTAAAACAAAACAAAAAAAAGAAGTCTGTTTAGTCCATTTTTCCATGTAGCTTTATTTTTAAAAAAGATCCGTTTATTAGTTTATTTTCCATTCACTTAAAAGAAAAACAAAATTATTAAAAAACTGCCTCCCCTTTAAATGGCTCAGTGTGTAGATGCATATACAGAGCAACGTGGAAGATTTCAGCCAAAATAGGACTTTCCCTCACTAAAATCTGAAAGTCAGCAGCAACCTGGAAGTGTTTTTCTATGCTGAACAAGCATGTTTTTCATGAATTTGCTTTATGTAGGGGTACAGGGTAATTCAAAATGACTTAGAGATTCACTTTTCAACATTTTTTTTCTTTTCATGTTCAGTTATGCTTTTACAGCTTTACCAGAAAATGAGTGAATTTGGACCTTTATAGTAATTTGGTTAGGAATTCTGTTTCACCCCAATGGAAGTTTTATCATTATTATTATTATTATTTTTAATTATTAGCAGTGCAAGGAGGGGCACAGCTGCCTCATAGTGATGATACTCCATTTATGTTTTCAGCTTAGGTACCTTCTTTTTCTATGTATCCTTTCTGTGTCTACAAAAGTTTTTCCTGAGTGTTCCACTTTCCTCTTATGTCCTGAAACATGTTGTAGGTAAATTGACAAAGGTCCACCTTGCCTTGAGTTATGCATGTCAAGTGTGAAAGTGTGTGTATATGTCCTGCAGTCACCTGGCATCTTATCCAGAATTAGTATCTCTGCCTTCTGCCCAGTGATTGTCATAATAGACTCAGGCTCCTCTATGACCTGAACTACATAAACCAAGTATTGAAAGATAAACGAATGAAGAAATCATTAAAAATTATTAAAAAATAGCTACAATTGGGTTTAGGAACTTGGGTGGTTGGATCATTAAGGAAAAATATTTTTCATTCACGGCCCTGAGTGATGTGTTAGGGACATTAGCCCCTGTTTTTGACTCTTTGAGACTAGGTAGGCATCTGTCTAGCTGTCAGACAGATGTCTGATTGTCAGTGGAGAGGAAAATGGCTAGACGAATATTTTGTGTACATGCTGACAAGATGAATTCTGGAAGAGTAGTGTAATGTGAACATATGGAGAGTTAGTTTATTTTTGTTTTTATATTTTTAAATGATTGTACTTGATTCTAGTATAAGGTCAATTTGTTAATTTGCTTTCTTGATGTTTAAACAATTGTTTTTAACATTAACATTAGATTTTTTGATTGAGGAAAAAATGATTAGAAAGTACTAATGTAGTTTATGGAAGTATGTTTTGCTGCAATTTTAATTTCTTGGCTCTTTTGTTTAGGCTTGCAGATCCACTACATCCAGTACAGTTTATGTATTTGCATTTGTTAACCGGAGTTGTTTACTTAGGATGTATTTAATTTTCTATAAGCTTTGTACCATCAGGTCTGCCAAACATCAAACCCCCCCACTATCAAATTTGAGCCCATTTATTGTCTCACTACATGGAAGTCCCCAGCATGAGAATCAGATCTGGCTAGTGTTAGGACCAGATCCAGCAGAAGGTGACCTAGGCAGCTTCCAAGCGCCCAGTAAGGCAACTTTATTTAAAAAGAATCATCCATTTTTCAAATGCAACTTCATTAAAACAAAACAAAAAAAAGAAGTCTGTTTAGTCCATTTTTCCATGTAGCTTTATTTTTAAAAAAGATCCGTTTATTAGTTTATTTTCCATTCACTTAAAAGAAAAACAAAATTATTAAAAAACTGCCTCCCCTTTAAATGGCTCAGTGTGTAGATGCATATACAGAGCAACGTGGAAGATTTCAGCCAAAATAGGACTTTCCCTCACTAAAATCTGAAAGTCAGCAGCAACCTGGAAGTGTTTTTCTATGCTGAACAAGCAAGGAAAGTTACTGCAGCACTGCCTATTGAATGATGGTTAAAACATCATGTTGGTGGTGTCTATGGAACAAGGTGTATGTGTGTGCGTGTGTGTGTGTAATGCCCCTGTTTGGGCTACTATCTTGTTAGATGTCACACAGTATCAAACCCTGTACCATGGGTATGGAAGGCAAGTGGCTTCATCCTTCACAACTGCCAGATCTTTTTTTCTTTTTTTGTTTTCTTTGATAAATCACCGAGGATTATGCTATGCCAATCATTACAGTTTCATGGTTTTTGTGATTCACAAAATTCAGTTGATGTAAAACCTGTTGTTCACTTAACATTTTAGGTTATTTTGAGTATTCCACTCTTATCTGTCTCCAGTTTTGCAGAACATCATTGATTTTGCTTCATATTTATCTCCTGCCCCTGAGCAAGTCACTTAACCAGTTTGTGCTTTGGAGCAACTGCAAGCCTAGTAGCTACTTGTGAATAAGAGTAGTTAATGGTTTAAAGAAGGACGTTGATTGTAGTAAACAGGAGAATCATCATAAAAGTCATGCTCTTTGGGTACGATCTTTGGTTTTCTTATTTTGTTGAATATCAACAGTGTATTTATTATTTAGCTTTGAATAAATTGGTCAGCATGAGGTCTAAGTTTAATGTTAATATTTTAACCATGAGTATATTTTAATTTCAGCTTTTCTGCAGGTACACAGGTATGAAATGCAATGTGTTGGCTACAACAGCTTGTCTTGCAGATGAGTAAGGCAATGAGCTTTTAAAGAGCTGTTTCCTGTAGTACATGGTTTGATTCCCCTAGCCTTCATTTGTCTTATATGTGACTCTGACAAGTTACTTCCCTGGACAATACTTTTGAAGTACTGCTGAAAAGGGACACTTGGTCCCAGTTGGCTGTCACGAGCTGTTAGCAAATGCATTATACATTTGTCTTTTGAATTCATGCACCCTTCACATATGTACTAATTAATTCTTCATTATATATGCTATCTCAGTATGAATCCCAGTATGTCTCTTGTAGTTTAATGAGTATGTATTTTCACCAAATGTGAGTTTTAAAGGAAAAGACATTTAGTATTTCTCATGCCAATTCTGTTTTCAATATGAGTGAGTTTTTTTTAGGAAATGTCTGTCGGTGTTTTTTCTGTAAAGTCGGAAATAAGTTTTAAATTAAATTCAAATCTCTGTGATAATTATAAAAGTTAAGAAGAAAATAGTATGAAAACTGACTGGTTTGAACAGTGTTTATATTAACTGGGGGAGAGAACACCCAAGTAATGGGATATTGGTATGGCTGGTGAAAACCTGATTCATCCCCATTTGTTCATGCCCTGGCTCTGTTAACTCAGAATATGTGTATGCTGCAACAATACAGCATTATTAGCCATTCAAATAGGTCAGACATATACTGAGTTATATTGGAAGGGCTGGCTATGCAGAAGGCAAAAATGAGATGTAGGAGTCCTGTGAGCATGTAAGCCCCCCCCCCCACCAAAAAAACAGCATCTTGTATGCAGTAACATTTCTGATTTTTGAATGACTTGTAGGTTGTTGAACAAAAGTTAGCTTTATTCATCGCACTAAGGAATTAATTAATTCTTTATTATATCTGAATTGTGCAATACAGTCTAAACCTGTTGCATGTTGGCAATATATTTTTCAGTACTTTATTTACAGCCTCAAACAACTGTAAAGGGGTTGAAGTTTCTCAGGTCATATAGTCTACATTATTTGGAGTGATAATCATAACTGTCTAATCTTCAGCTTCCATTATGCAGTCGTCATTGCATTTTACTGTGATACAGTCTTCTCTACAAGACTGGATTGCAAAGGATTTCAGCATTTACTCAAAAGCTGTTACTCTTGCAGTTAGTGCAGAGGGATAAATCTCCGACTCGCTAATGAGATGCTTCCTGTAGAAGAGTGCAGGGTTTGAATCTTTCCACCATCATTTATTTACTGTGTGACATTTAGTAAATCACTTAGCCAGAAAGTGCTTGGAGTAATTGGGAATTTCAGCTATGTTCCTTAGTGGTCTCCAGGAATGCATGCCTAGTAACTAAACTTGTTGTCATTGCTTGCCAGCCATTCCCTATTGCATCAGGAAATGTTATGGCAATATGACCAGCACACCATTTTTGAATGAAAATTAGGCTATTTATCCTTCATTGGCAGCAGGCACTGTATCTGTAGATGAAGCACTGAAATGCAAAGCTGTTTGCTAGCAACAGCCTTTGCATTAGCAATAGTTCTTTTTTTATCTGGAATTAGTTGGACAATTTTTATTTCTGCAGATTGTGCTTATTGACTTAGCACAAGTTATCAGGTAGTTAACATTTCTTATGCTCTCAAATACTCTTCTATTTAAATGTGTTACACCTGGCTGGATCTTATGGTATGATGTTAGTGATCGTTATACAGTTTCATGTAGTTCATCAAAAAGCAACCAATAAAGTACATGCTGTTCCTTGGCAATGTCAGTGGTGTAACAGGAAGCACACTCACATTTGACATAGAAAGCTGTGGGTTCTATTCCTAAAACCAGGTAAATGGAGGGGTTACATTACAGTCCAGCATAAAGTGGGTGCTGTACTTCAGAGTATGTCATCCTTTGGATGAGACCTTAAACCAAGGTCCCGTCTATTTAAATTTTTGGTAGCTCAGGTGGATGTAATAGATCCCATGACACCAATTGAAAAGAGTAGCAGTCCTTTATTTAATAGAACATAAAACATTATTTACATATTTACTAAATATGCATATTTACATGCACATATATATACATTTCTATTTTTTTACTATTAATAATTTTTTATAACTTCCTGATTGTTATTCTTCCATAATTGACCCCCACCCATTCTTGCAAAACCATAATCCACTTTTTTGCAATACATCTGCCAAAATCCATATCCCATTAAACAAAGTTTCTTTCAGTCTTTCATTCCAAATAACCCATATTACATAAAATAAATTCTCATCTATTCTTCCTACATATTCTTTCTTCTTGTTCTTAAAATATACATACATAATCAAATTCATATGTATAGTGTCATTAATATTTTCAAAATATTTTCTTCACACAACTTTTTTCCAGAATTTCGCCACTTTTACATTTCAAAAACATGGTCTGTTGTCCCTTCTTCCCCACGAAATAAACACATTCATCCAATTTTTTTTTATATGGTATATTCCCCTTTACTGCTAATTTAGTTATTACCAGTCTCCATAGGAAATCCTGACACTCCAGTATCTTTGCTCACCATTTTCCCCTTACTTTAATGACTTTATTCACTTCTTCTGCTCAATTTTCATATGGATTTACACAATAATATTGCTTCATCACATTATTGTACCATGTCCTTCTGTCTTCGTCTATATCATCAATTTTTACATTGCGTTAGTATTTTTTCTTGATAATTTTGAATTTTGTCATTTATATATTATTTTTCTTTTTCTTATCCTCATCATCTCCCAAAATGTGTTTTACTTGCATTTAAACATTCTCTCTATTAATTTCTCATTCTGTTCCTTTATTCACTTTAATACTCTCTACAGGTTTAAAAAAAGCAGAACAAACAGCTGGAGTTAGTAACCCCAATACCCCCTTATCTTCACTCATATATAACATACCTCTTTACACTGGATTTAATCTTGAACACCATATGAAGGAATATGCCAACTATGCAATTTCCTTTTCATATTTTTCTGGGATCACATAAGCATTTGGCATATATGTTATTTTCCCAGTAATACTGAATACATCAGAAAAAAATACTTTTTCCTGAATGCTAATGTATGTGTCCTCTACAGAAGGCACATCTTTTTCATTTCTTTGATCAAAACCTCCCATTGCATCATGACTGCATTCTTTTTCACAAATGTTATCCCTAGCAAAAACATTTCTTTCTTTGAAAACACACACACCCAGTTTTCACAACATCACCCAAAGCCTTGTTTTTATTCAAGGTCATTCCCATTTATTTTAAACATCCATTTAGACAAACCAGCACTTCTTCATCCATATTTTGTTCTTCGTAACCACAACTATACTGTCAGCATATATCAAAACTACTGGAATCACCACCTCCTTTTGCATCACATATTTTATAAGCTACTTCACTCACTATTGCATTCATTATTAATGCAAACAATATTCCACTCATGGGACATCCTTGTCTTTTACCACACCTCATGCATATTTCTTAATTCAGCCACCCATTCACTAACACACTCACTCAATTATTTGGATATGTTGATATACACACTTTCCTAATTGTGTTACCTATTCCATACTTCTCCATAACATCCCACAAAGCATCATGTCCAGCTGTATTAAATGCCTTGTTAATATCACCTACCATAACATTCAACATCCTCCCTTTTACTTATAATATCACCCACAATCTCTCTCACAACCCGTAACAATTCTTTACATCCCTTCCCTTTTATACAATATATACTTTCTTCCATAATATCCCTCATCCTTCCTTCCGTTCTCCTTTGTATTATTCAAATAAGAAATTATAATCTGTGTTATTTAGTGCGATGGGTGTCCAGTGTTGTATTTTTATTCTGCTCATCTTTCTTCCGTATACATTTTAATATCCCACTATATAACTCTTAATAAACACTCCCTTCCTTCAACCATTCATTCAGTACATTTACAAAATACTATCTTTACCAATCCACAAATTTTTTTTACTTCCCATACCCTATACCATCTGAGACTGATACTGGATCAACATTTATGTTCCAAAGTACTTCATCCAATCCACTTATAATAATTTGTTTTTCAAATACTTAAAAACTCAAAAAACAAGGCTCACCAAGTACTCACAGCAATGGCAAATAGCCCAAGAACCAGAAAACACTAAAATAATTGGTCCATCAAAACTATTTAAAAAAATGAAGAATTGTACTGCCATTCTGTACAAAATTAAAGTTGCAACATAATGTCAACTCTTTGTGACTTGTGCTGTTATTTATAGCATAAAACAGCAGTACCCTGTAACACTGATGCACAGTTTGACACAGAGAAACAATGCTTCAGTCATGGGCGTGTCATTAAGTTAGTTTAAATTATAATCCCTGTTTTTGTTCCAGAGCCTCTCAGCAGAAGGTTGTAGTAAGAAATAAGCATTGCTAATGCTTTCAATATGTTTAAGCTGAATTCTTCAAAAGTGATTGTTAGTTCTGATGAAGCCCTAGTTTGTGTAAGGATGAAAATGCTTAACAACTTTTTGTTGAAACTTTTTTAAGGAATGAATTCTTCATTTTTTTTTTCATGGACCAATTATTTCAGTGCTCGTGGCTCTTGGGCTATTTGCCATTATTCTGAGAATTGGGCAAGCCTTGTCTTTTTGAGTTTTTAGTTGTTTGGTGTTGAGGCTCAGCTCTCGTTGCTTTGGTTTTTGTTCTTTAACTCATTTTGGATTTTTTTACTTTCCATTCTCTCTTATTTTCCTTCTTTTTACATATTTTCTACATGTTGTATTAAAATATTCGTAATATACACTGTTTTTACCTCTCCTTCTGCATTTTTAATTTCCATAATTATACTAATATCCTCCTTTACTATTTTACACAAATATTTAGATAACTCCTCCCTTCTCCCTTGTAAATAATATCACTGCCTAAATAGTAATGCCTTATTTTTTTATTTCTTTTTTGTATTTCGTTTCCGTATCATAATAATCTCTTGTACTATTCTTTAAATTCTCTAATATAGTTCTATCCATTTTGTCATATTTCACTTTCTCTTCCTTTCTTACATCATACAGCCAGTGGAAAAATACTTTTCATAATTCTTTTCAAATTCAATCCACCATTCAGACCAGTTTTTAAAGTACTTCACTGTTATATGATCCTTCCATAACTACAGTAGTTCCCACTCTCCAGTTTCATCTCATAATTTAACATTAATTATTTTTATTCCTGTTCCTGTTTTAATGTACTCCCTTTTTCCATCACCTCCATCCATATTGCTAAATGGTCTGAAAAACCCAAAACAACTGCATCACCATCTGCTACCCCCAAGCCTTATGATAATACAAAATAATCAATTTCAGACCCAAGTAACCCTCTTCTTATCTGAATTGATGAAACAGATTCTTTCTTTCCTTGCTAGTTATATATGTACATAATGCTATAAATTCTATAAACACAGTCTTCCCACCTCATATCCACAACAATTAATTTTCCTGTCTGTACCAACATAACATCTAGTATTTTTCACTGTTTATTGTACAATAAAGCGACTCCAGAGCAACATTCACTTCCTAAGTTCCATATTATATTTCTACCCCATAGTTTTTCACTTCTGCAGTCTTTCTTCACTTGTTAGAAATCTTACATCCATATCACATTTGGCACACCATTTTATTATCCCTATCCTTTTTACAGTGTTAATAATACTGTTTACATTTACTGAAAGTACTCTAAAATTGCTGTTCTTCTCTATTTTTAAATTTTAATTTTCTTATTTTTTCTCTTTCCCCAATTAAATATTTTTCTGGGTTTATGTACAAATAATTCTTGATCCTCAGAATCATATTTTTTCACTGGCTAGAACTTCAAAAAAATATCAGTCCCTTCTCCTGACCTCTCTTCCTGCATGCACTAGGCTGCTCTCCATGCCATGGTGGCTAGCAGTGCTCTATATAGACACAAACACTTTTAAGTTAAAATTTGCCTTGGAATAACTGTCTCTGCAATCTTCTCCAGTCCTCCTGCTGCTCTTGGAGCATCTGAGTTGCATACAGAGCAGCAGTGTCTTGTTGGACAGCTACAGTTCACACTGGGTACAGCCCCCATTCTTCGTCCGTGTTCTGTCATCCCAGTCCATTTAAATCTCTCCACTCTTCCCCCTGGTTAAACCCACAGTAAAAAACCTGAAACCATGGATAGGCACTTTTCTGCTAGTTCTTTGGCCAGCCTGGTGGATATGGGCACCCTGAGACAATGTAGAAATTGTCTCATGTATTTTGACAACCACTTAATCCTGAAACAAACACAGTATGTGGCAGATGTAGTTACACTATGAAAATTGAGATACGACTTTTACATACTGACATATCAAATGACAAACAGGTTCAGCACATGCACATCATTAACCTAAATAAGGTCGCGACATGTAGACCCACATATGCAGAGCTGCTCACAAGTAACTTACCTCAGAGGCCTCTCATATGCTGCTATCAGAAACCACATGCAAACAAAACCAACTCAACACCAACCACTACATACAAAAATACGCATCACAGTGTCTCCACAAGCATGCCCCTAAGACAAAACACCACACATTCAAACATCATGGTCATAGGAGACTCCATCATGAGACACACGGATACCCCCCCCCTCACTAGGTTGGATAAAGAGTGAGTTAAAGTTAGTTGCCTGTCAGGGACCGTAATTTGCTAGATCATGCAAGCACTCAACTACTACCAGTATGACTCAGTCATATTCCATGTGAGTGTGAATGAGACGTACCTCCCTGGACTATATGAAGAGAGACATGATGGAGTTCTCTGAATACATGTTGCAGGTGGGTATAAGACTCTCACTGAGCAGCATTCTATCCTCACCGAGAATGATGCCACAATACAAACAGAAAATGACTGAGTTCAATAATTGGTTTAGCTACTGGTGTCACTCCAAGGGAATCCAGTATTTGTATGCCTGGGACAACAAGACTGACAGGCCACACTGCTTTGCTAGAGATGGTCTGCATCTGTCTCTATGAGGTTTTTGAATACAGGCCAAGGCATTACCCACCCTCATACTGCCTTTTTTAGGAAGTGCTAAACCAACAGACCAACCAATATAATAAATTTTCCTACTGCCAAGCTGAATGTATTACTGCTCAGTGCTAGCAGTCTTAACAAGAAACTGCTCTCCCTGTAAACTCTCCTCGCCCTGGAGAATGCTGATGTCTGTGCAATTACAAAGACGTGGTTCAAGGCTGCAGAAAGTACCCAGGCAGTGCAAGGCTATAATGCCTATTACACATTCAGACCACCTTCTAAAAAGGAAAAAAACAAAAGTAAGAGGTGTTTCAGTTTACATAAAAAACAATAACATCTCAAGATCAGTCATGCAGGATGACTCACTTGAGCTACTCCATGTCCGGCTGACCACTGAAAAAGTCCCCCAACATATCATCACTAGCTACAGGTCCCCAACCATGAACCATGAAAACCACTCCGCATACCTGAAGTTAGTAGAATCAGTTACTGTTCAGCCCAACACACTTATGAGTGATTTTAACTACTCCGCCATAAACTAGGAAACATACATACATGACCACTAACATGCAGGCTCAGATATTCCTGGACTTTGCAATGCAAATGCTGTGGAACAGCTGGTATGCAATCCCTCTAGGGGCACAAATATCCTTGACATAGTAATCACAAACATCTGGCAGTATAGCACCCTCCTCCCAGTGTAATGTCTTCATTGGTAAGATTGGATCATAAATCGGTCTCTCTTGAAATAAATGTAACTGTAGAACCCCAATCTTTTCCAAGGTAAATTACCTCCTATTAAGGAATAGCAATAGGTAATTTTAAAGCTCCCTCTAATAAAAAAAACACAGAGGCATATGCAGAAATACATACTAATACTAATACATACTAATACATACTAATACTAATACATACTAATACATACTAATACTAATACATACTAATACATACTAATACTAATACATACTAATACATACTAATACTAATACATACTAATACATACTAATACTAATCCCCTGTACAACCACTTAAACAACTGCATAGAAATGGCATACCTAACTGAACTAAACCCAGGTCTATTCAGAAAAACAAGTCACCCTCGAGGACCCCTGCTATAACTAGGATCTATATTATAACAGTGAGCAATCAAAAGATCGAACACTGCTATATCAACCCCTTAAAGTCAAAAACTAAAATGAGAGAACAACCAGAACAGTGATTTCTTTCCCAGGGAAAGAAATCGCTGTTCCCAAAAAAAAATAATAATAATAATAAAACACACTAAACACTATTTTAAGTGGGGGGCTGTGCCCCCTACACCCCCCTCTACTTAAATATACCAACTCCAAGATCGCACTACAGTGGAGGAAATGGCACAACCCGGACAGCCGGTCTAGCAATTTCTTTCCCTGGGAAAGAAATCGCTGTTCTGGTTGTTCGCTCTTTTTAGTTTTCGACTTTAAGGGGTCGATATAACAGCGTTCAATCTTTTGATCATTCACTGTTATAAAGTAGACCCTATAATTAGACTATACAACAGAAGGAAGAAGTTCCTGTCTAGAAATAAGAGGGAGGGTACACAACAGAGAAAAACATCCCTCATTATTCTCAACAGGCAAATAAGGAAACTAGTCAAGTCTTCAAAGGCAAAATTAGAGACTAAAATAGCCTCCCAAGCAAAGGATAACCACAAAGCATTTTTCAGCTATCTCCAAACTCTTAAAGGAAACATTCAAAAATGAGCTGGCTGTAGATGTCACTACCTATCCTCAGCCAGAAGAAAGAACAAACCTGCTGGTCAATAAATTCAACTAAAATTTCATCCCCTCCTCACCTCTGGTCACTTCCCATGAAATACCCTCTACCATTTCTTTGCCTGTTATCACAAAAGAATAGGTCATCCCTGCATTCTTCAAAGCTATAAACATGGCATCAATGGGACCTGATGGAATCCAGGGTGCCTATTAAGTAGCATGAAATATTACCTAGTAAACCCACTCAAAACTCTGTTTAACCACAGTCACCAGACAGGCCTTGTCCCAGTAGAGTGGAGGACAGCAACAGTCATCCCGCTACACAAGGGGTGAGCATCAACAGATCCAGGAAACTGCTGACCTATAAGTGTGACTAGCCTCATATGCAAGGCTAAAGAAAGGATAATCATGGACCTAATTAATAATGACACAGGAAATTTCCGAACTCTAGACCCAACCCAGTTCAGCTTCGTCAAGGGCAGGTCCTGCCTGCTCAGTCTGGTGGACTTCTTTGAGAAGGTCACCAAGGCCATGGATGAGGGTAAGTCGGTGCATGCCACCTAACTTGACCTAGAAAGGCATTTGACACAATACTTCACTTGGGTATTATAGATAAACTCACAAAATTGGGCATAAACCTCTATATCACCAGATGGGTAGCCAAATGGCTTATGGATAGGACACATGTTTTTAGAGTAGGGGAATCCACATCCAGCAAAAGACCAGTCACCATTGGAGTACCACAGGGCTTAGTGATTGGACCACTCCTGTTTGGGGTATACTTCCCAGCTGTCAAGGAATATGCATGGCAGACCAAGTTTGATGATGACTGCAAGCTGATGGCAATCACTGACTCCCCAAATGATGTTGATATCCTACAGAAAGGACTGATGCAGACTAATGACTGGTGTCAGAGCCATGGCCTCAAACTAAATGTGAAGAAGTGCATAATAATACCTTTTGGGAATCAAATACCCCTGTAAATTACAACATTGATAGCACCCCCCCCCCCCACTAAGAGTGGACCCAGTGGAGAGGGATCTGGGTACTGGGATAGATAGTAATCTGAAACTTTGACCACCATGTGTCCATGGTAATGAGGGAATCCTTCTATATGGCTCAGCTTATAAGTAAAGGCATGGCATCCAGATCTAATGATGTCATAGTATCACTGCAGTTGGCCCTCATCAGACCTATGCTCGAATACAGTGCACCCTTTAGCATGTACCTCACCAGGCACCTGCAACAGTTGGAGTGTGCTTAGAGGTTTTTTCACTAAAAGCAGTACAGGGTATAACCAGCATGTCATGTGTGGACCAATTAAAAGCCCTATCACTGTATTCATTTTCCTACCGATTACTAAGGGGTGATTTGTGCCTGACTTGTTTCTGACTTTCTTTCCCTGACCATCTTCAAGAGTAATCTGGACCAATGGATGGGAAATTGCAAATTCACTCCTGGGGTGGTGCCCATGTCCCTTATAGTTAGAGGCAGTCTGTAAAAATTGTCAAAAACCTACTTGCTGGCCTTGTTATCTTTTTTCTAGGAGAGGAAATTGGGTAAAATCTGGTTAAAACTGTGTAGGCTTATAAGGGCTCCTGAGCCGTTAGCCTAATAATCTCCTCTGAACCTATAAGTTTTAACTGCTGCAGTGTCTGCTGCCTCACCACCTGGTACCATTCTCAGTACATCTGAAAAAGTTATCTGCCATTTCACACCATTAAACAGCAGAACTTGTCACCTGGATCATCCTGCTTGATTATTTTTAACAGAACATCACCTGCAAGCCCTCCTGATGTCAGTTCTGTTATTTGCACCACTGCAACAGACTCGCTCACGTCCTCCTCCATTGAGACAACTAAATAATGGTAATTTGTAACATCCACGACACAGGAATCTTTGTTTCCATTCTAAAGCTCAATATTGAACAAATATTTCTCCAAATTATCACTTTCCACCTCCAAATGTTCCATAGCATTCCTGTCATCCTCGATGATGATGCTCCCTTAGGCCTCTTCCTTGCTGCTCTAGGAGCCTTCCAGCATCATCTACAAGCTTCAAAGTGTAAGGAAGTTCCACAATACCCTGGCCAAATTTACCCTAGTTGTAGAAATGCCACATCCGGTCTCCCCTGAAAAGAGGTCATCAGTCTAGTGGGATTAACCTGGTTAACAAAAAATTTAAAACACACACTAACAAATGTTCCTGTATCAAACAATAAATACAATTTATATCAATCAGGAAGGTAAATCAAAGAATATATACATTTATGCGTGATCCAAAAAATGTGTGTGTGTGTTGGGGGGGTCATGGTTTGCAAAAAGCACAGGGCCCAAGGTACACCACATCCACCACTGGCTAGATGTGTTTTTCAATGAGTGTCAGTTTTAAATGCATTTTTCAATGACAGTTGTAATTTATTTTCAAAGAATCTGAGTTTCAAGAGAAGAGAAATTTACTGCGCATTCAAAGTCTGTTAAAAATGTGAGACTTTTGTTTTTGTATAGCAAATGGTTGTCAGTATTTCTGCATGTTTGTGTTCTAAAAATTTGAAATAAAAGTTTTAAATTAAATCTAAATCTCTGTAATGATTTTAAAAGTAAAGAAGAAAATAATATACACACTGGCAGGTTTGAACAGTGTTTATGGTAATTAGGAGAGACAGCCAAGTAACTGGACAGTGGAATAGTTGGGGGGCCCTTGTCCATTACTCTCGCTAGAGATCATACAGGCAACCATAGATGTGACTTATAACCCCACCCCACCAAGCATCCACGTCACTACCAGTCCTCATATGCCCTCACCGGCCTTAAGCATAGGCCAACTAGGAAAATACCTAGAGCGCCGCTCTAGCAGGGGCGCTTTTCTGGTAATCTGGATGATGTAGATAGACCAGGATTGGGGCACTGGGTGGTGTGTGGGGGGTGCTGTGGAGACCTTTTGCCAAGGGCACTAGTTGACCAAAGGCTGGCCCTGACTCTGGTTGGTTGTACAACAGAGACATGCTACCGAGGACTGCTATCACCACCAGCTTGGAGCACCAAACCCACATTTCTGGTCCTTCTCTAGTCGGCTGCTCCAGTGTCTAAGCTGCTACTTATCTAATTCAAACACATACCAGAGAGGGATGCTTTGGGACTGAATTTAGCTGCATTTTCTTCCAGTTATTTCTCCATTGTACTGTATATTTTTATATGGTAAGGTCATTTCAGAATGAGCTTTCTAGTATATTACTTGCTGGTGGCATTTTTTGTGTTTATATGGGAATTAAGGATTTTTCTTTTTACTTTTATTATTTACGGAAACATTTTATCACATTTCATTTGTTGTTTAGTGTTTACAAAGTTATATTATAGTAGGTAGTGTGATTTTGTTTTACATATATACACACATACACACATATATATATATATATATATATATATATATGTGTGTGTGTGTGTGTGTGTGTGTGTGTGTGTGTGTTTGGCTTTTGGTGGTGGTGGGGTGACAGCAGTTTCTATTGATTTTAGTGTGCATTTTTAATTTTTAATTTTTATTTAATAGTGCAGGTAGAACTGGAAGCAAGGCCAGATCCAGCACTAGCTGCCTAAGGCCCCATGCTAACAGGAGAGCCCCGCCACAACATTAAATTAAAAAAAGTAAAGTTTTCTTACTTGAGTGACTGCATATCATCATTTTAAGAATTAAAAAAAAAAGTTTCCTTATGATCTTGTACTGTCACTTCAAACAAAAGTTAAAATTAAAACAAAAACAAAAAGAAAAAGGATTCCTTCTTTGTCTAAATCTACATCTGCTTCCTGTAGCAGGAGCAAAAATGCAGAGATGTGTGTGTGTGTGTGTGTGTGTGTGTGTGTGTGTGTGTGTGTGTGTGTGTGTGTGTGTCTGTGAAATGCCCCATTTAGTTAAGGGGCTTGACATAGTTTTGGGTAGAGGGAGTAAGAGCCTTAATCCAACAGCCAGACTCAGTTTCATCTGGATTATGAAATACATGTTTTTGCTGAATCTGTTGTTGTTTTAGCTTTTTAAGTGATTTAGAGTAGTTGACAGAGAAGACACAGTGAAGTAAAAAATGAGATGTAGTTGGCCTGCAAGCATGTGACCCTTCTCCCTGGAAAAATATAGTATGCAATATGCAATAATATTTCTGATTTGTACATGACCAGTGGGTTGTTGAAGAAAAGTTACTGCTATAGCACTTGCATTGTCTCTTAACTGTTTTGCTTTATTCATTGCACTAATGAATTAATTTATTCATTAATAGTCCTAATCATGCTGTGTTTTAGTAATATATTTTTGCAGTACCTTTTTTAGAGCCTTCAGAAATGCAAAGGGTTTGACACTGGTCAAGTCATGCAGTCTGCATTATTTACAGTGATGATCAGAACTGATATTCAGCATCCTTATGTAGTTAGTGCGGGATGTTATTGCTGTACAGTCTTCTTTATTTGTTTAAGCATTTCTGTATTTAGTTAAAAGCTGTTGGTCTAGCTCTGACTGGTTAATGAGCTGTTTCCTGTGGCAAGGGTGCAGGGTTTGAATCTTTCTACCTCCATTTATCCTGCATGTGACATTGAGCAAGTTATTTAACCAGACAATGCTTTGGAGCAATTGGGAGTTTGTGTTAGGCTCCTTAATGATCACCAGGACTGCATACCTACTAACTATGGACTTCTCATTGTTTGACAGGTATTTCCTATTGTATAGCTTATCTAGTTCAGGAAGAGTTATGGTTTTATCACCAGCACACCATTTTAATGTAACACAGACAATTTAGTCTTCATGGCAGCAGATACTGCATTTGTAGATAAAGCAGTTAAATGCAAAGGTGTTTGCCAGCCGCAACCTCTGCATTAGTAATAGTTCTGTTTAGTTAGAGTTATTCAGATAACTTTTACTTCTCCAGAGATTACTTATATTTACTTAGCATTATGTTGTCAGGTGGTTGAGATTTCTTATGCTCTTATAAATACTCTTCTATTTAAAATATGCTTCATATGTCTGGATCTCATGGTATAATGATAGATAATGGTCTTTACACAGTTTCATGTAATTCATCCAAAGCTACCAATAAAGTACATGTAATTTATTTATTCTTAATTATAATAGGCACAGTCAAGAAAGTGACTATAACTGCTGGTGGTGGTGTGGGGCTCTCTGTGGATGAAAGTACTTTATGCTCTTATCATCTGGTCATTTTTCAACAGTCAGTCTGGTTTGTAGGACTAATGTGTGTGTGTGAGAATTAAGCTGGAATACTTTGCCTACTGTGTGTTTGTTTGAAACAGATTTGAAATATGTAACTTTGGTCATTATTATTATTATTATTTTATTTTATTTTATTTTTAGGTTATTATTACTGGTATTCATTTTTTGACACTTACATGTAAGAAGGATGTAGTTAACAATGTACCTATAATTGCTGTTTTTGGGGTATGTCTGTGGTTTAAATTTACATATACAACTCCACTGCCCAGATGCATTTTCACCAAAAGTGAGTTTCAAAGGAAGATAATTTTACTGTTGCTCATCCTAAGTCTGCTTTCAATGTTAGGCAGTTTTTTTAAAGCCTTCAGTGTTTGTGCTATAAAAATTGAAATAAATATTTTTAAATGAAATCAATGTAAGCATTGTAAAAGTACGGAAGAAGAAAACAAGAACAAATAGTATGCACACAGTGTTTATGGTAACTGTGAAGGGACGGCCAAGTAATGGGACACTGGAATGGTTGTGGGGGAGGGGACCCTGGTCCATTATCCTGCCTAGCTCGCTTATGACCATGATCCAGCTCTGACTGGAAATCAGACTTGTATTCAATTTAACACGTATCAGAAGATGTAGCTTGTTGATGCAGTTGTTTTGTTTTTGTATGAACAGAGGTCTTTTATTTTAGACAGAGGCCTAGGTTCTGATGTACATCCATAGAGGGCTGCCCAGAAGAGAAGCAAATGTATGTAGAGGATTTTTTCTTTAATTAGTAGTGTATTGAGGCCTGACTGCCTTCTAGAAGATTCTGATATATCCAGTCAAGTCAGGACATTAGAGGCTGGAGCAAGGGTATGATGACCTCACATGAGTCAGTATTTATTTTATTTTATTTAACATTTGTTAACCGTCCGACTTGGAACAAAGCCAATTTTCAGCAGAGGCCCAGGGAGAAACATTCCAGATGCATGTCTTTGTACATGGGAGGAAACCGGAGCACCCAGAGGAAACCCACACGAACACAGGGAGGACTTGCAGACTCCACACAGAAGGCACGCAGCCATGAATTGAACCAGAGAACCTCTTGCTGTGAGGCAACAATGCTACTGCTGCACCACTGCTTCGTCCACAGAGTAAAGTAATGGAAGTTGGAGGTGCATGATGAAGACACTGTATACTATTCATTTCCATGACTCAGTGCCTTTAATACTCCAGACGTGGTTATGCCTAACTGTGGATTGTACTGCAAATTACTTTAGTGGCCGTCCTTTCATGAAGTCAGTATCACAAAGGTTTATCAGAATAGTCGTGTACAGTAGGAAGAGGGGAACTCATAATGAACTTAGGAATCATTTGCAAAAAAAAAAAAAAAAGGTGGATAAGGGCCTTTGTGGATAAAGATGCAATGAAAGTGACATAAGTGGACAGGAGGAGCACTTGATTTTGTTTCTGGGAATATAAAAATGTTGCCACACAAAATGCAAATATTTGTATTCTGATGTGACACTGTACTGTAAGTTTTTTATCACTCATACTTAATGCTTTACCATGGCCCCTTGGCGCTTAATGAAAACTTTTTTCTGTTTTGTTATTAAACTTTTATATACAACATAATATGTTACATAAACTCCATTAACAATATTTCATCATGCACCATTATATATATATAGCAGTACATATAAACTACTATATAAGAGCAGTTTGTCACTTCCTTGTTAAGCCTGTGTAAGTAATCCTTGTTAATAAGCAGTACATTATTTCTTCCTACCATTTTCATTTATCATAAATTTTATTATATAAAGCGCTGCCACATCTCTTCTCCGTATCTTTAATAAAATAATAAGAAGCAATGCCTTCAAAATGTCCATCTTCTTTGCTCCTCATTTGTTTTCCAACACACACCACACTAATGAATTTTTCCAACAGTTTTTATATTTGATCCAGCTCTGATAGCAGAGGAAAATACAGTTATGGCTGTGATCCAGGTAGACAGAGTTTGACTAATGGTCAGGTATCTAATGGCATTGGTGAAGGAAGCATGCTCAGCCATCTAATGGAGCCGGTAAGGGAAGCATGCTCAGGCATCTAATTGAGCCAGTAAGGGAAGCATGCACAGGCATCTAATGGAGCCAGTAAGGGGAGCATGCTCAGGCATCTAATAGCATTGGTGAGGGAAGCATGCTCAGGCATCTAATGGAGCCAGTAAGGGAAGCATGCTCAGGCATCTAATGGAGCCAGTAAAGGAAGCATGATCAGGCATCTAATGGAGCCAGTAAGGAAAGCATGCTCAGGCATCTAATGGAGCCAGTAAGGGGAGCATGCTCAGGCATCTAATGGAGCCAGTAAAGGAACCATGATCAGGCATCTAATGGAGCCAGTAAGGGAAGCATGCTCAGGCATCTAATGGCATTGGTGAGGGAAGCACGCTCAGGCATCTAATGGAGCCAGTAAGGGAAGCATGCTCAGGCATCTAATGGAGCCAGTAAAGGGAGCATGCTCAGGCATCTAATGGAGCCAGTAAAGGAACCATGATCAGGCATCTAATGGAGCCAGTAAGGGAAGCATGCTCAGGCATCTAATGGAGCCAGTAAAGGAAGCATGATCAGGCATCTAATGGAGCCAGTAAGGGGAGCATGCTCAGGCATCTAATGGAGCCAGTAAGGGAAGCATGCACAGGCATCTAATGGAGCCAGTAAGGGAAGCATGCTCAGGCATCTAATGGAGCCAGTAAGGGAAGCATGCTCAGGCATCTAATGGAGCCAGTAAGGGAAGCATGCACAGGCATCTAATGGAGCCAGTAAGGGAAGCATGCTCAGGCATCTAATGGAGCCAGTAAGGGAATCATGCTCAGGCATCTAATGGAGCCAGTAAGGGAAGCATGCACAGGCATCTAATGGAGCCAGTAAGGGAAGCATGCTCAGGCATCTAATGGAGCCAGTAAGGGAAGCATGCACAGGCATCTAATGGAGCCAGTAAGGGAAGCATGCTCAGGCATCTAATGGAGCCAGTAAGGGAAGCATGCTCAGGCATCTAATGGAGCCAGTAAGGGAAGCATGCTCAGGCATCTAATGGAGCCAGTAAGGGAAGCATGCTCAGGCATCTAATAGAGCCGGTAAGCGAAGCATGCTCAGGCATCTAATGGAGCCAGTAAGGGAAGCATGCTCAGGCATCTAATGGAGCCAGTAAGGGAAGCATGCTCAGGCATCTAATGGAGCCAGTAAGGGAAGCATGCTCAGGCATCTAATGGAGCCAGTAAGGGAAGCGTGCTCAGGCATCTAATGGAGCCAGTAAGGGAAGCATGCTCAGGCATCTAATGGAGCCAATAAGGGAAGCATGCTCAGGCATCTAATGGAGCCGGTAAGGGAAGCATGCTCAGGCATCTAATGGAGCCAGTAAGGGAAGCATGCTCAGGCATCTAATGGCATTGGTGAGGGAAGCACACTCATGCATCTAATGGAGCCAGTGAGGGAAGCATGAGGAGTGATGAGACGTGGCTGGCTTGGCTCTTCTCAGCAGTGGGGAAGGAATGCATGCTTGAGGTGTTCCTTGATGTCAGATTATCTGATTGTGACCTGTGGTGGATGTTGGGTATTAGTGCTTGTGAGGACATCACTCACAAAAGTGGGAACATCTTCACAAGACCAGCCTCTGGAGAACTGTCCTAGCAGACTTGATCTAGACCTAGTGAAGGACTCAAGCTTATAGCGATTTATAAATGTATGTGCAGAGGACCAAGTAGCAGTTTATGGAATACTTCTACAATCTTAAGTCTTTCCAATAAGCCATAGATGAAGCCAAGGCCCTGGTAGAGTGGGCCTTGACCCTGCCTGGAATAGATTTGTCATGGTGAGTATAACAAAAGGTAATAACCTTAGACAACCATTTGGAAATAGTCTGTTTTGACACTGGTTGTTCCCCTTCTTACCTTCACAAGAAATAAACAATTGAGCCAAACAGCTGAAAGATTTAGTTCTGTCAAGGTAGTACCAGAGTTGTCTATGGACATCCAAGGTATACATTATCCTTTCTCCCTCATTTTTAAGCTCAGGAAAGAAAACAGGGAGATGGATACTTTGGTTTTGCTTAAAGTAAACTCAGATATCACTTTAAGCATAAAAGAAGGGTTAGTATGCAATCCTTGTCCCTATAAAAAATGAGGTTGGGTTGACTCACCTTAGGAGCTTGCAACCCAGAAACCCTTCTTGCAGAGGTCAGAGCAATCAGTAAATGTTTTTCCATGTTAAGAACCTCAAGTCAGCCAGATTAACTGGTTCAAATTCAGTAAGTGTTACCTTCTCTAACACAAAATTAAGATCCCAAGGAGGGGCCACCAGTTTACTTTGAGTTTTGTTATCCAAAACCCCTTTCAAGAATATTTTTTCATGAGATTGCCTTGAAAGAGGAGGATCTGTGGACAGGCATGCTGAAATGGCTGCTAAATAAACCCTTATAGAGGAATAAGAAAGACCATAAGATAGTAGCTTACACAAATACTTTAAAAAAGAGAACAACTAGCCCTGAATGGGTGTTGATTATCTTGTTGACACCAACTAGAAACCCTTTTCCATTTGCTGATGTATGATTTTCTACATGCAGACTTTCTTGCCTTCATTAGTACCTGCTGCATGTCCTCAGTAAACAGGTGCCTAAAAGGAATTAAGACTCTATAATCCAGGAAGTCGATTGAATATAGTTTGTATCAGAGTATATCAAACACTCCTTTTCTTGTGTGAGCAGATCCGTTCAGTGAGGAAGCTCATGGTAACTGCCCCTGGCCAGTTCCAAGATAAGGAAGAACCACAACTGCCTTGCCCAGAAGGGAGTCACTACAATGATCTTGGGGAATTCCTTCTGACTCTTCAGACATACCCTAGATATTAATGGAAAGGGTGGAAAAGCATACAGGACATTCCTGTCTAAAGAAAAGAAAAGGCATCTGTCTTCCAGGTCTTCTTGCATGGAGTCCTGGAACAGAATTTTGCCAGTTAATTGTTCAGAGAGGAGGTAAAGTGGTCTACTTGAGGAACTTACCACAAATGGATCAAATTTTGGAAGACCCCCCGATGTAGTTTTAATTTTTGAGGATCTGTTCTGATTCTGCTCAGCTTGTCTGCCACAAAGTTTTGTTCTGACAGAATGTAGGATGCCTGTAGAGTGAGACTGCACTATGAATCTATATCCCATGCTAACATGGCTAGTCTGCCATACCTCTCAACTGTCCAGATTTTTGTAGAATGTCCAGATTTTGGACTGACATTTTTGGTCCATTACTCATAAAACTTGTGGCTTTCTGACAAATCATTGGGATGATGATGATCTGAGGATTGAAGTCACTAAATAATGACATACATTTGAGTTTCAGACTTCATAGCCTTCAGAAAATTTATGTTAACACAAATTCTGTTACTCTACCAACTTTCTAAGTTTATAAGAGCAATATTTAAAATCTGTCCCTGTTTTGGGGCCTTTGTCACCTCCATTTTATCAGACTTTGTCCAGGTTTCCTTGTACTAAGAGGATGAGGGGTATGTAGTCTACAAAGGGGGTATGACCTGGTTCCTCCTTGATTGTTGATGTACCACATGACTGTGGTATTGTCTGCAACCACTTGAAGAGGTCCTGGGGACCAAAGATGGTTCAGAGAGTTGAGTGCCTTGATCAGGGTAAGCATCTCCCTAATATTTACATGCGTCTATCTGTCTTTGGTGTCTCACACCCCTTGCTTTTATCCCTCCTGAAACTGCTCCCCAAGCAAAGTCTGAAACATCTGTGGTGACTGACTACTTTGGAGCACCGGTGGAGATGGGAGACCTGGATTTAATGATATCTGTTGTTTCTGCCAAGTGATTTCTCTTCTAACAACCCACAGTACTGGGATTTAAAAAAAAAGACAAAAGGTTGCTGATGCTGGCACCAAACAGATTTCAGATACCAGTGTATCTTTCTCCTCTGGAGTCTTGTCAAGGGTATCATGAGAATCATAGATGCCATGAGACCCAAAATTCTGAGGTATTCCCTCACGGTGCCCAAAGTCTGAGTGGAAAACCTTAGAAATAGAGCTAGATAAAGATCCATTTTTCCGTGGAAGAAAAGCTCTTTGAACTTTGAATGTCTAGTTGACATCACAGGAACAAAATCCTTTAATAGGGAATCAAGAAAGTCTTCTGAACATTCTCTTGGAATCCCAGCTTGTGCAAGAGATCTGTCAGCCAAGAGATAGACACCTGACATTTTGAAAAAGATTCTGCAAAGATAATAAAGGTGTCTAAATATGGAAAAACGTGGACACCTTGTTGCCTGCAATGAGCTGTATTTGGAGACAGACAGTTTGTGAACACTCTTGGTATGCAGTAGATAGTCCAAAGGTTAAGGCAGTGAACTGATAATGTGATCCAGACACACAAAATCTTAAAAAATGCCTGAAGTCTGGATGAAAATGGATGTGATGATAAGCATCTTTTACATCTAGGAAACTTGGAAGAGGAAGAAGAGGTAAGAAGTTGTAAAATTATACCATTTTGAATTTGGACACTATCACAAACAGGTTTAGGAAGGAATGATCCAGAACTGGTTTCCAAGCATTTTCTTCTTTTTTTTTTCTTTTTGCACTAAGAACAGCCTTGACTAAAACCCCTTCCCCACCAGGGAAGGAACTGGTTCTATCACTCCTTGGGACAGCATGTGATGAAGAACAGGGGGAAACAAAAGTGTCTGATCAGCAGGATGAAGAATGACAGCCCCCTGGAAAGTAGGAATTTTCCTCCCATTGCCATCTGCAACCCTGCTGAATGATTTTCAGAACCCATCTGTTACTAAAGAGAAAAATGGAGATTCCGACTTTCTGAAGGAGAATTGGTACCTGGGCGTGGGAGAGTCACAAGGTCCCTTAAACAGTCATTCAGACTTGTTGGACTGTTTATTGGTTTTGGGAGGTTTGAGACTTATTTTTGGAATCTTGACACTTCATCTTAAACGTCTGTTTACTTGAATTCTATTGAGACTGTTTATTCTGTTTTTTTTTTGCCAAGGTTGAATGAGGAGAAAGACAATCCCTTGGGCAGTTTGGAAAAGGAAGGAGATTCCCTGGATCAGCTTACCCCTTTCACCACACTTGTTGATCACCTCTACAGCAGAGGGGCCAAACACTAAATCTCTATCTAAGGGAGAATTTAAAATCTCATTTTTTTTTTTAAATCATCAGGGAGGGCGTGAAAACGCAATCAAGCAAACCTCCTTAAAATTGTACCAGTGACTGTAGCCTTGGAAGAAGTATCAACATAATGAAATATACATTGTTACCCTGGAAGAAGTATCAACATAATGAAATATACATTGTTACCCTGGAAGAAGTATCAACATAATGAAATATACATTGTTACCCTGGAAGAGGTATCAACATAATGAAATATACATTGTTACCCTGGAAGAAGTATCAATATAATGAAATATACATTGTTACCCTGGAAGAAGTATCAACATAATGAAATATACATTGTTACCCTGGAAGAAGTATCAACATAATGAAATATACATTGTAACCAATGAGTACTGACTCGTGCAGAAGAAGAAACTAAGTTATTAAATGCATTGTTTTCTTCACAAGAATAAACTGCAGATAAAACATTCATCATACTTTTACAACATGTCAGAGCAAACCTTAATATGAGGTTAACAATTTAAAACTCTGAAAATCAAAGATGCAGAAGTATACACCTTTTCCCATGCCTATCAATACATTTTCACATCCTTATTAGAAAGAGTAGGACTGGAATTAACTAAGTGTTTAACAGCAGTGGACTCAAGTAAGGCTGTTGCTGCTGGGTCAGGTTTGGGAATAGTATATAAACATTTAAAACACAGAGGAACTTTATATATCCTACCTGCCTTTATAGGGGTAGCTGTTTGACTATCAGGAAGATTACAGGCAGTGACACACACAGCCTGCAAAGCAGAAAGGACAGGAAGAATGGGTGTAGGATATGGAAAATCCTTCTGACAACTCTGTAAAAACAAGCAGCATTTTATGAGGCACTGAAAAACGAACCTCAGTGTTCTCCCACTGAAAACACTGACACATTCTAGCAGTAGTCTCAGAGAAAGATACCCCCCCACACACACACACACACACACACACAGGAAAATCAGAAACTGAGCTCTCCTCTTCTGAGTCTGAATCAGAAATCTGAAGACAAAACCTTGAATCCATCCCAGCATGTTCTTGTTAAGGTTGAGAATCTTTAATCTCTTTTACAAGAAACTACTCTACAAGAAGGATGCATAGCCTGAATTAAACCCTTACTATTCCCAGCAAACTACTCATATCAAAAGAAATTTGAGGAGGAATAGATACATGCTTGATTTTTGTTTTATTTTTGACAGGAAAAATAGGGCAAACGGTGTTCCTAACAAAATCCATTTATCCCAGGGATGGAGACAGCATTCTGACATAACAGGGAAACCTTCCCTGCTCCTTCACCCGGGAACAACAAGAGTGGCTTTCTGTTACCCACTGAGGGGACTCCACCAGCTGCAGAGGATGTGGCTAACCTATGCTCCATAGTGTCTGTAGGTGCCACACCAGAGGTATTCAGGGTAAAAGATAAGTGGTCTGAGGTGCAAGTTACCCACATGTGGCTGAGGCAAATTATTAGCCTGCTGTGGCGGCAAAGACTGTTTGCTTAATTTTTTTCTTATTCTGGGTGAAAGGACCAACTGTGGGACTGACGATCTGTTCCACTGTCAAGACAAAAATGGTGCTTTTTCCCTGGGAAGAAAGCAGCCAATGCCAGTAAAACTACCACTCCACAGAAATTAATTTTTTGACAGAAAAACACAGGGCCAGATTGAATAAAGCCTGCACTGTGTACACCTTTCCGAGTGAACAAACAACACTCTCATAACTCACACCCTCTTCCTCCTAATGTAAGTTTTCCTACTAATATTCTTGCATCTTTAAATATTGACAGGGATTAATTAAGATTACCACAAAGTGTGGACTACATGTACACTTAGTGTAATCTTTCTGAGTGACTAGAAAGCACAAAAAATGTGATAAGAATGTTATTGAATACATATAGTGTACACCTAGTTTAGTCTTTATTGAATCTGGCCCAGAGTAAAAAGTACTTTTAAACACTATAGCAGGCCACAATGAAAAACTAAACACAATTTCTCCATGGAAAATATGTTATCAGTTAGTTTACATTACTTTAAAACCTGACAAAACAAGAGTGCTCTGTTCAAAAGTGCATTACAGTCTCAAGACACTTTTAAAACACAACACTCCTAACATTCCTGAAGAGGAAAGTAAGAAAACATCAGTTTGTTTGTGTCTTTCGGCTTTTCCCGGTTAGGTGTCACCACAGCGGAACTACGGTCCACTAATGATTGACAGTAAATATAAGAAAATGGAAGTTTTTTCCCCAAAGAGAACTTACCTGCCCAGTACAGGAAAGCACAAGCTGACTGTCAATCCTTAAAAGCCTCAGATGAGCGTACTGTTCAGTGGCAGTAAAGCTGTGAAGGGAACCTTAAAAGCCTCAGATAAGCATACTGTTCAGGGGCAGTAAAGCTGTGAAGGGAACCTTAAAAGCCTCAGATAAGCATACTGTTCAGGGGCAGTAAAGCTGTGAAGGGAACCTTAAAAGCCTCAGATGAGCGTACTGTTCAGGGGCAGTAAAGCTGTGAAGGGCTTTGCACCCAAACTTCTCTTTTAGTCAGCTACCCTTGAGCTGGAAGGTGTGCTGAAGCTTTGGAAGCTGGACGGCTGTTATATCCTTGGCAGGATATAAGCCCATATATAGCTAAGGCTACTGTAGCAGTGATCAATATGAAGAACATCGTTGATTTAAACTTTAATATTCATCTTTTCTCCAATTAGAACTTTGTGACCAGTGTGTGGTTAGAAGCATATTTAAACTTAGAAGATTCTGTGATTATTTTTATGGTTTACAATAAATTATCTTTTATTAGTTATTTGAAAAAGCCATCTCTGATCTTTTTAGTACAGTTGGACTAATTAGGAGGAGAGCCATCTGGTGTGCTCATCCAACAGAGTGCCTTGCCAAATAAAAGGCTACATTGCCCAACTATGTTTCAAGTAATATTGACAAACGGTATTTGTCAAAGATCTGAAACAGGCAGGATGCAAAGGTATAAAATTATGATTGCTACATAATTGAAACGATTGAGCATTTTAAGCTGTTGTGTTGAGATAAAATGCAGTTTGATTATATTAAAATGCATTATCAAGCTTCTATTAGTTTTTAAACATACAATTTATTTTTCACATATTTTCTCTGATTCATTTGCATTCCTTCTGCAAAATACCTTTTTAAAATCAATATTTATTTGAACTGAGGCACCTAGATTAAACTGGTTCATTTATAAAATTATATACCTTGATCCAAGCCTTTAACACTGATTCAGTGGTTATTATTACTATATATTTAAGTTTATGTATTTTAAGATTCATATTTTTTAATTCATACGCTTTATACGCCTCTGTGTTTAGTAGTGTTTGCTGTTTGGCATACAAAAAAGAGAGTTTTAATTCTTAAACAGATAAACAGGAATAATGTTAATAAATTAGAACAATCTTTTAACTAATATATGTTAATATGCAGTACTGCAACTTTTAATTTAACTATATGTTAACCAGGAAAGTGGGTTAGTCCTCATGAAGAGTACAAAATAATTACATGAACAGTACCACAGTGTTTACAATACTGCAAGACATACAAAAATGACTTGAATGTGTAAACAGCGCCCTTTAACAAAGCACAATTAATAGATAGAATTTATGATGCAATAAAAATGTACACAAAATTTAACTTACATGATAAACTATGTTAAAACAGTAACAGCTATATACAAGTATATTATAGAGTTAAGAGCAGCAAACTATTTGAAAAGCATGTAGCTATAAAGATTGTATGATAAACACACACACACACACACACACACACACACACACACACACACATGCACTCATTTTCCAGAAATAAAAGTGCCTTTAACTTATTCTTGAAACCTTTCACAGTATTCTGACTCCAGATATTAGATAGTTTATTCCTGATAGTTTGATCAATTTTAGAAAAATAATCTCTCCTATTGCATGTCCAAAAGGTGTTCTATTCAGTGTGAATCCATCATTGTTTATGTTTATATTGGAGTAAGTAGGCTTTGCTCACAGAGAACATTGACCATAATGGAGGATGGTGCTGGAATTTAAGAATTGTAAAGAGAAAAGTATCTATGGGATTGTAGCTCTGGCCAGAGGCGTAGCTGGCTCAACCAGTGCCCTGTGCCACCCCACAAATTAGTGCCCCACCTATAAGTGAAGAGAAAAAAAAATTAGTGCCCCCGCCTTCAAGTGAAGAGAAAAAAGGACTTCTGCAAAACTGCAAGAATGCCAACTGGATTCCTGCAGACAGTACCCAATCCTAATCCCCCCAGCTCTTCAAGTGAAGAGAAAAAAAAAAGTCCAAGCTCAGGAACCTGGAGCTCCAGAAATAATGAAGTAGCCAATCAGGTCCCATCTGTGTGCCTTGCTCCCAACCCTCCTGCCTCACATTTTAGTTAAAAAAAAAAAAATATATATATATATATATATATATATATATATATATATATATATATATATATATGCATACATATATATGGGTCTACTTTCATTTGTCAAAAACTTATTCTTTTGACAAACAAAAGTCCAACCCCATCCACGCGAAAGTGCACTTAAACAAAAGTGCACTTTTGCGAATATCATTTCACCGAACTGGTAATATAAAAAAAAAAGGAACACTGCAGGACAGATGCACGCTACAGTGGGGATAAGGGAACATACCTCTTTCCCCACTGTAATGCGATCTCGGAGTTAGTATATATAAAGTAGCGGGGGTGTGGGGGGATGCACGTTTTTTTTATTTTTTATTTTACTGGTTCAGTGAATCAGTATTCACGAAAGTATACTTTCGTTTAAGTGCACTTTCTAATTAGGATCCTACTTTTTTTTTTCGAAAGAATGAGTTTTCGATAAACAAAAGTAGATACATATATATATATATATATATATATATATATATATATATATATATATGGTCTACTTCATAATATTGAAATTTCATAACGTTGAAATTCATAACATTGAGAGCAAGACACCTAAATCCCAAAGCATTAAAAACCCAAAACATTGAAAACCTAGAACATTCAAAGTGTGCTTCATAACATTGAAAACTACAGTGCATATGTAAATAACATCCTCTCCACCTATAACAACACCTAAGTAACAAACACATGTTCTACTATGTTTCTGAAGGGGCACAAGCCCCTCCTGCACCCCCATGTGGAGGGCTTTGCCCCACACACACACCCATAAATTAAATATACCAATTCCAAGATCATACTAGACTGGAAAAAAAGTTAATTTCCTAACGTTAGGAATAGTAGTAGAAATTGTGTTTGTTGGTTAGGTGTTGTTGTAGGTGGAGGTGATATTTACTTGTGCAATGTAGTTTTCAGTGTTATGAAGCACACTTTCAGTATTCTGAGTTTTCAGTGTTCTGAACTTTCGATGTTATAGTTTCAGTGTTATGAAATTCAACGTTATGAAATTTCAGTGTTATGAAGCAGACCCATATATATATATATATATATATATATATATATATATATATATATATATATATATATATATATATATATATATATGTGTGTGTGTGTGTGTGTGTGTGTGTGTGTGTGCCTTCTTCTACTGACTAACCAACCAGGTGGCCACATACACTCTGACTCCCTCCTACCAAAGCTTTTCAATACAGGACAAAAAAAGGTCCATTCCTTGTATGCCCCCTCTTGCCACAGCTCTTCAAAACAACAACAACAACAACAACAAAACTAAAAAATGTCTGCAATCAGGTACCTGAGGCTTCTGAAATGCAGGAGTCAATTAGGTCCCATCTCTGTACCCTGTCCCAAAACCTCCTAGCTCACATTTTAGTTAAAAAAAATAAATAAATCTTTTTTTTTTTTTTTTTAACTGTAGCAAACTGATTGATACAAATATAACAAGCAGTACTACAGTTTACCATGTCCAGAGTGCACAGCTCACAGGTTTTACTTGTAACAAAGAGTTGCTATAGTTTAGAACACAGGCAAAGTGCTACAGAATTCTGATTTTACTAGCAAAAAAGAAGAAGAAAATCTTTTATTTTTAAACTGTAGCAAACTACTTGCTAAAAGCAACAAGCAGTTGGTGCAGCTTAGACCACATACAGAGGGGTCTATATTATAACAGTGAATTTTATAAACATCGAATGTTATAATATCAAACCTGTAATGTCGAACGCTGAAAACAGCGAAGGTGCAGGACACTGAATTCTTTCCCAGGGAAAGAATTTGGTGGGGCATTGCTGTGGCTTCGCTGTTTTCAGAGTTCGATATGTTGGAACGTTATGGGTCGGGTTCAGGTAAATGTGTGATTGTGCATAGGTTAGGGTTAGGAGACGGGTTTGGTGAGTTAGGGTTAGGGAGCGGGTCAGATAAGTGTGCGGTTGTGTGGACATTAGGGTCGGGGCGGGTTAGGTGAGTTAGGGTTAGGGAGCGGGTCAGGTAAGTATGCGGTTGTGTGGACATTAGGGTTGGGGTGGGTTAGGTAAGTTAGGGTTAGGGCACGAGTCAGGTAAGTGTGCAATTGTGTGTAGGTTAGGGTTAGGGGTGGGTTAGCTGAGTTAAAGTTAGAGGGTGGGTCAGGTAAGTGTGCGGTTGTGTGTAGGGTAGGGTTAGGAGGCGGGTTAGGTGAGTTAGGGTTAGGACGTGGATGAGGTGAGTGTGCGATAGTGATGGACCTTAGGGTTAGGGTTGGGTTAAGTTAAGTGGATAGCTAGTAGTGTATGTAAAGTTTAGTTTAGGTTTAGGTGTAGGATTTTAAGTGTATGTGTGTGGATTGCTGTTTTTTATGTGTGTTTGTGTTGTTTGTATGTTTCTCGGAATAGCAATTTTTTTCTCTGGGAAAAATTCGCTATTCTGACTGTTCGATGTTTTCAGATTTCAGTGTTTGGGGTTCGATATTATAACATTTGATGTTTAAGAACTTCAATGTTATAATACAGACCCCATACAGAGTGCTACAGAGCTCAAGCTTGACTGGAAATGCAATACCAGCTTTTAAAAGCTGTTATGCATTAAAGAATGAATGGGATCAGCCAATCATGCCCCTCCCCCAACACTTTGCACCTAGGGCAGTCATCTACTGTCTCTGACAGCTGGTGCTATTTAGTAGGTCTCTTCTAATAATTCACAATGAAAAGTACAAGAAAGAGAAACCTACTGATTTTATTAACTGTGGCACTACATTTAAAGAGAACATGGGGTAATCCTCTGTGGTATCACTTCTCATTGCATCTTCTATTTTGGTGGTTTCACAAACTTGGATAAAGTCCAGAATAGCAATATAATCTGTGCCACACCTTCTGGGGTTATGCCAATCCACACATTACACTATAGCCCTAGTTAATCATGGGATCATGGGGGTGTTAAGTACCAACTGAGGGATTGAGGAGTTGTTTTATTCTGGAAAATATACAGAAGCTCGTTCTTCCGTTTACTGTTCGTTAATTAGTTTATGAGAAACTCATAAACTCTTCTTGAAGATTTGTAGTTTGTATTAATAGCATAATCTTTTTCTGACAAATTTATTTGTATTTTGTCACTTTTCATGTAGATTATACATTTTACTTTTTACCGCTTTTGTAATTTTAAACTGCATTTTATCTATTTTCATTTGTATTGCTTGAACTTTGGCACTGTGTATACTCCAATAACTTCTGGGTTTTAGCCCAACAGTTATATAATCTGATTTATGTTATTTTAATTTTATGACAGGGCAAGACAGATCCTTGTTATGCTGACTTTTCAACATCTTAGAGCCAAATAGATCCAAACAAGGAACAACGATGCCTGCACTCATTATTCAGGAAATATGTTCCGTTTCTCAAGCTGGAAGATGGGAACTGCACTCTGTTGGCCTAGTCTAAGGCAAATATGATGAATGTACTTGTGTACTGCTGACCTTACATTCAAACTAGAAAGTTAGCTGGGTGAAAACTGTGCCCCTGCCTGAGCTTTCTGTTATGAATGACCCAAGACTGAGAGTGTAGGCATCGGCTTTAGATCTGGTTCACATTCACATTACCTTGGTCAAATCCTGAGTGTGTCATATATATATAGGGGTATATTCTTTTTGCCTTAGTATTACCAGGAGACCTAAAAGTATTTCTGTGAGAGTTTACAGACTTTCTTACTGACTCATTCCTGAATCTGTCTGGACTGAAAATTAATATTTAACATTTTCTTCAGGTTTCCACCAGATCATGGAAGGATTTGGATCTATTTAGATAATTACCTTTATCATTTAGATGGACATGCTTTGAGCATTGACTTGATTCCCTTTGTAAAGCAGTCATTTATGGACTGAAGTGGTCACAAATGTGAGGACCTGGTGACAATCTACAGTGGCACTTTGTACAGTTTCCTGAATCAAAAAATCAACATCATGCCCTCCCCCCTCATTAACTGGAACATATGCATGTTGGTATTATCATGAACTGTGTGGTCCTATGAAACTTAACTAGTGGTTAAAATGGCACTCAACTGGCTTATTAAAAGACAAATTTAGACTACAAAAACACTATTCTATATACTAGCAGTGTTCTTGCAATCTGAGATTTCTTAAGCATCAAATTGATTAGCTATGCTTTTCTTTATTGGGAAAAAGCTGTGTAGCCTAGCCTGTCTCACAGACTACTAGGCTTTATTTTTCTTGGAATATGAGGATAATTCTTAATATTTTTCTGTTAAAGTTAATCAAATCAGGCTTAAGATTCTCTATATTGCCTTCACTACTGACTGTACTGTTTTTCAAATAGTGCCACATGACTTTTGATCCATTCACTCCACTGAGATTATGGTTCTGACTTTGATGTTAACTACTAATAATGGTTGATCGGCTCATGGACCCACCTATTGTATTTATTCCTGCTCACTCAGCAATGACCACACGATGCACTAGACCATGCACTCTTTGTTAAGGCAAAGTGTCTTTCCCTCTTTTCTTAAACAGGTCACTATTACAACCATCATTAAGACTCTCCTTCTGGGGTCCACGTACCCAAGGCTCCAGTCAAGATGGCAGTCAAAAATCTGATCTTGTCCATAGCTGCATAAATTGTGCTAAAATAATTAATGGATGAAATCACAAATGAGGCTTAAACAGCAGGAAGCAAAAGCCTTCTCACTGAAGGCTTATTGTAGTTATTTACATTATTAGTTTATTTTATTTAAATTTGTTTACTTGTATAGGGCACTGATCGAAGAAGACCAACGTCATGCCATTCATGGGAGAATTATAGAAAATATCCATTAATGTTTATGAGTAATACAAGAGATATCTATAACACAGCAACCATGCAGAATATAATATAAGAATAATGTATAGCACATGGCAGATACAATAGTATAATGTGATAGTATAACAAGCTGAAAAGACAGGAATAAATAATTTAACTATTGTGGCCAATAATCAGTATAAAGCATTACAACTATATACAAGATATACAAAAAATATGAAATATAAGAAAAGAAAAGTAGGAACATATAGAAATATTTCAATAAAGTAAAGCAGAAAGAGGAGTATAAGATATTAGGTAATGCAGTGTATATTGAGGCATTTGCATTTCTTCTGTTCTGAAAGGTAAGTTTTAAGTTGTGGCCTGGCTGGAGAAGCTAGTAAAGTCTGTTAAGAAGATTGTTAATGAGTGCCACGACTTGGGAGCTAGAAGAGAAAAGCTGTGGTCTGTACCCTCTAGCTTGGTCCCTAGAATTTGAAGAATGGGACCTGATTCAACAGGAATCTGAAGTTGTAAGAGGTAGGAGAGGTTATGAGTTTGGCAGTCAGTGTTGTGCATGTCTGTAAGTGCAGAAGTTTAAATAGGAGTGAGCCCAGCAGGAGGTCAGCTTTCTGTTTAACTGATAGCCTGTTTGCTTTGGAAATGGTAATACAGCAATGCTCAATCTAATGGGAGCTAAAAACAAAATAACAGATTTTTATGGGACAGTGACTGGAGGGATGTAAGTATTTTTTCAGAGGCTGCTACAGTTAAAGGCAAGTCAGTAGTCCAGTTTGGTAAAGATAATTTGTGGTGGTGCTGCGGTAGTGCTGTCACCTCACAGTAAGACGCTGTCCGGTTTGATTCTCAGCTAGTGCGTCTTCTGCGTGGAGACATGCATAAATGGGCGTACCTTCATTGAAGGTTGTGCATCAGGCCTGGCAAGCCAGTATGTAAAAATCAACTGCCAATCATTAGCGGACCGGCATTCCGCTGTGGCGACCCCTAACCGGGAAAAGCCGAAAGACACAAACAAACTGAGGGAAGAGGAAAGAAGAACACTTCCTTGTCCAGAAATGTAGGTGTTTTGTTTTAGCTCTGTTTTTGTTATATAAGAGTTTGATCCTGCCAGAATCTGCTTGTTATTTCAGTGACCTGGTTGTTTTTGTTTTTTATAAGGAAAATGCCATGAGGATTTTATTGAGCTTTTGTGCGATTCCAAAATTCATGGATTTATTATTCTTGTGATTTAGGAGGAGTTTTTTGGAGATCAGTCAGTCAGTCAGGGAGAGAACGTCATTTTATATAAGATGTTTTGAAGAATATGGGAGAAGACCTTGAACTATGGATGACATAATTTTAAAAAATGTATCACTGTGTATGGCTATGGTCCAGGATACTATCAGCTGTGTAACCGTCCTCTCTTTAAGATAGGAGTATGTCTGGGCTGTAAGCCATGTGACCAGAAAAGAGTCTTCATTTTATTTATTTAGTTATTTTACATTTGTTTACCAGGAAAGTCTAACTGGACAGGTGCCCATTTTCAGCAGGGGGGCCCAGGAAGAAAAGATGCACACACAAAACATATTAAAAGTAAAAACTAGATTTGGAAGCATCCTATGTGTTCAGTAATCCCATATACTGTCTTAATCTTGTTATTTAACTATGTAGTTTCTATTGTACATCTGACATAGTTTCAGAAATAAAAGTTTTATCGATTCATTTATTTGTCCTTTGTTGACCAAGTTAGTCCCACTAGGCTAGTAGCTTCTTCTGAGGGGAGACCAGAGGTGGTACTCATACTACATTTCATCAAATGCCCCTTCAGCTCACAAAAGACAAAACTATCTCACCCAGCATCTTTATCATATCTGCTGTGACCTCATCTGAGCCTGCTGCTTTCCCTGACTTCATCTTCCGTAGTTTTGTTCTTACTTCTTCTAGGGTGGGCTCCTCTTATTCTCTCATCGTAGGCTGTTTCCGGAGCAGTACAGCTTCTGTGGGGTTTTCTTCATTCAGAAGCTGCTGGAAATACTCCTTCCATCTGCCTTTGATGTCCTGTGGACTGGTCAGCAGGCTGTTGCTGCCATTCCTTATGAAGGGTGTCTGACTATTTTCTTAATCTTCTGTCTTTGCCTTGCAACCTGATGTAGTTTCTTTGTCCCTCTTACTGAGTCACATACCAGAAGTTAGTAGAGTGCCTCTGATACCCTATTCTTTGCTATTGGAACTACTTTCTTAGCTTCTTTGTTAGCCAACCAGTAGTCCTTCCTATCCTGGTCAGTCTTTTCTATCTCCCACTTCTTCCTGCACTCCTTCTTTCTTTTGATGACTTCATGGACTTCTGCATTCCACCACCAGCTTTCCTTATGTACCTTATTTCCATACCTGGCTTGGCCACATATCTTTTCTGTAGTCCTAACACATGCTGTTTTAGGTGCTGCCACTCTTCTTCAACTCCACCTATTTCCTCCTCTTCTTGGGGTGCTAGAGCCCTGAGTAATTCCTTGAACTTCTATACTTTCTCCCTAGTCAACTTCCAGGTCTTCAGCCTGGTCTCTGTTGATCTTAGAGCCTTCTCTGACCACTGCTTGCAGCTGACTTTGGCAACTAGTGGTTTATGCTGTGGGCCGACTGTTCCACTGGGGATGATTTTGCAATCATGGATTCTACCCCAGTGCCTTTTCCTTACTAGGAGGAAGTCTACCTGAGTGCATGTTGGCTACTCTTGTATGTGATCTTGTGACTGTCTCTCTTTCTGAACCATGTGTTGGCTACTATCAAGCCATTTGCCAGACAGAAATCTAGAATGGCTTCTGTTTCTTTATTCCTGTTGCCCCACCCATGTGGACCAAAGCAGTCCTCATATCCTGTTCTGTCTGTCCCATTATGTGCATTCAAGTCACCCATTATCAACACCAATTCATGTTGTCCTGCTTTATCTAGTAGGTCCTACAACTGCTGTCTGAATGCACTCTCTTCCTCACTATCACAACCCTGATGTGAGGCAAAGGGTGAGATTATAAATACTGCCCTATCATTACATTGGATTTACTGATTGTAAACAAATAAATGAATAAATACATAAACACTAGACATAATAATAAATCTCATGTTGTGAAGTCTAACCCCCACAGTGTAATCAGTATGATCCATATTACACAAACACACACTCAGTTAAATCAAACAGTACATATGTTCCTACAGGTTAAATAACAGTAGAAACTGCTTGAAATCATGGAGATTACTAAAAAAATATTTAAAAAAAAATCAGTTTTCTACTGTACTTGCACAATCTGGATCCCTCCAAAACTGTTCTTTCACTTTTGATTCAGGCTACTTCAGTCATCAGTCACCTGCTTCATCTAGTATCTAACAGCTCCAACTGAAAAGTCATATCTTCTGAAATGGCAACAGAAGGTGTAATCACTTTATTATATATGATAACATATTCATAAATGCTGAATTGGTTTAAAAATAACCCAGCTGAGTCAGCTTTCTTTTTTCTTTACAAAAATAGACTCATATGACATTCTGTTTCCCAAAACAGAAAAGATAATTATTTTTAAGAATTTTTTTCTGCTCTTCATTTGGGAAGTCTGCAGCCCAGCAGTAGTTCAGTACCATGAGCTAGCCATGGTGATATTAAATTTACTTATGCATATACAACTAGTATTTGCACCAACGAAACAGAAATATTAAAGAAAGAAACCTTCTCTACAGCCACTTAATATGATTACCTTGTATGCTCATAAGGAGTGTCACAATAGTAATCCAGAAATTATATTACTTCATCTACTTTCAGGTAGTCTGTGGAGCAAGAATGTTTCAGATTTTATTTTGTTACCAAGAAAAAACCCATCTAATCTACACTGGCTGCTATTCAAAGTTTCTAGAAGCTATGAAATTAACTGATATGTGAGTCAATGTGTGATTATAGGACTGACAGCAATATTCTGAAGACATACATACATACATACATACATACAAATATTTCAAGCATAGGCATTAATGCCCTTCTAGCCTGCTAATATACCAAAACACTTGTTCCCATAATAAGTGTCCAGGCTGTTCTTAAAAATATCTAAGCTAGTACTTGTTTTAATGTAGTTTGGTAGTCTGTTTCATGCATCAGCTGCTCTCTCACAGAACCAATTAGTACAATTCTCATTCCTATAGAACCTTCTACATGGGTTATCTGATGATTCTCTAGTACTTTTTGATAACCCCAAACATTCCGAGAGGTAGTTGTCCCTAAATGCCCTGTATACCTGAATAAGATCTCCTCTTAGATATCTGTAAGAGACACTGTACAAGTTCAGATATTTTAGGTTTTCATAATAACTTAAATTTTCACATCCATGGATGCTCTTAGCATATGTCTGTTGTACTCTTTCCAGTTTACTTATGCTTGTTTTCTTATAAGGTTTCCATATTGTTATTCCATACTCAAGTTTAGGTCTAATGTAGCTATCAAACAATGACCTTATCATTTCTGATTTTCGAGACTTTATAAATCTTTTTATACAACCTATAGTTCTATAAGTATCATTAACCAATAGGTTGATATGATTAGAAAAATGTATAGTTGGATCTGCCATATACCCATGTCCTTAAATAAGTCTACGGTTTCAATCACTGTGTGCTGTATTAAACATTCACCTTTCAATTTATGTCTCCCAAATCTCATATTGATGTATTTATCAGCATATTATTCTCTTGTGCCCAAATGGTCAATTTAGTCATGTTCTTTTGCAGACATGCCTTATCTGTAACATGTGATTAGTTTACCCAATTTCAGGTCATCTGCATGTAGACTGTAGAACACCTCAGATGAAAAAGTTAGGTGTGAAAGATACAATCTAAACAAGTAAGGGCCTAAAACAGTGGGACACCCTGACTGTAACCAAGAATTTCACATGTCCAGTTGCTGTATGATACTTGCCATATCCTATTGGTAAGCCATGCAGCTATCCATCTTATCAAGAGTACATCAATACCTAGTTGTTCTAATTTATTGATTAGTGTTTTTTATATGACCATGTCAAATGCCGAAGTTAATTCTATATACAACTATGTACTACTAAATGTATGTGTTCTAGGATAAAAATTAATAATTGTAAAGTTTTTCTGGATTCATTCCGCCAAATCTGGAATATGTATCTATATGTTCTTGTATAAAAAATCTATAATTGTAAAGTCTTCTGTATCTATGTATGGGACATGGTTGGGGACCTATAGCAGGCTACAACCTAAATCATCTTATCCACTGTTAGTTGTACTTGAAGTATCTCCAATGTGTTATGCTGGGCTACTAATCTGGAGGTGTGCATATCCTTTATGAATGTGGGGAAGCCACCACCTTTGGAGCTTTGGTCCATTTTCTGGGGCCGAAAGGTGTGGAATGAGTTATAGCCTGGTAGCGCAGGGGTGCTTTCTGCTGCTTTAAACCAGGTCTCCGTTACAGCACAAATGTCGATGTTCTCCATTTTGAGGAGTACTTTGAGTGGATCTTGAGATTTAGACTTCTAGCTTTGAGCAGCATGACCCTCAGATTGCATTTATTTATAGCTGTCAGAGTGGTAATTTATTCTTTGGAACACCACCTAAAAAAGGCAGTATAAAGGTGGCAAGAGCCTTAACCAGCATCCGGAAACCTAGGGGTGACAGATGCAGGCCATCTCTGGCAAAGCATCGAGGTCTGTTAATATGTCATCCCAAGCAGACAGATACTGGATCCCCTTAGAATGACTCCAGAAACTTAGCCAATTGTTGAAGTCAATCATTTTCTGCTTGTACTGCGGTATCATTCTGGGTGATGGTAGGATGCTGCTCAGGGCTAGGGTCATACCTGCCTGGGGCGCATAATCCGAGAGCTATTCCATGTTTCTTTTCATGTACTCCAGGGAGGTATGTCTCAGGTCATTCACACCCACATGGACAACGACAGAGTCATACTTTTACTTGTTTTGGAAAGACCTGAGTGCGTGTGTTATGTGTCGGATCCTGGCACCCAACAGACAGCTGACTATTACCTTCTCCTTATTCAGCCTAGTGAGGGGGACATCAGTCTGCCTCACTATCGAGTCTCCTATGATTAGTGTATTGGGCAAGCTGTTTTGCCTTAGGGACTTAGGTTGAGGGGCACACTGTGTAGGTGGGCTATGTGTCTTGTGATTTGTGCTGTGTTGTGGTGGTCGAGTGCATTTCTGATTTGAAGGTCTCTGCTGTTTGGGTAGATTTCTATTGAGAACCTCCGCAAAGGTGAGTGTGTGGTTTGTGTTTGTATGTGAGAGCTGTGATGGTGGGTGTTCTGGAGGGCTATGTGTTACATCTGGTGTGGTGCAGGTGTTGACCTTTTCCTCTTGACCAGCTATTCCATTCTTGGCTGGAGAGTGCATGCCTTCCAGTTTGGATATATAAGTGCATCTCTCACAAGTCTGAGTGTTGGGATCAGACAGAGCCCCTCACTAGCACTCTTCAAGAGAAACCTTGATAGGTGGATGGGAAACAGAAAATTTACCCCGAGGATCACTGCAGTGGCTCTGCTGGACAGAGGCACAGGGAACTAATGGCTCTGCTGGTCAGAGGCACAGGGAACTAATCTAAGGGAGTGGCAAAAGCCAACATACTCTGGCTAGGCTTATAAATGCCCTTAGGCAGATAGCCTAGTACTTACCTATACACCTATGAGCACAAATACACACAGTAGCTTGTGGTCACTATTGCTTGCAGTCACACTTCTTTTAAACATTAAAGATTAATAAATCACAAACCAAGATAGGATTGTTTAGATAAGTTATGGATGATTGTCCTTGCTGCAGTCTGTGTGAATGTATAGCTGACTAGGCCCCCTGGGATGGCTAGAGCATGCCTGTCTAAAACCTGTCCCTTGTTAACAACCACCAGTGAAAATTAAAGGTAAAAAAACAAAATATAAATCAAAGTAAATCTTCCTGTCTACACACAGTCCCTTCCTTACTACAAATGGTGAAAAACAGTGCTAAAAAATAAAATGCAAATTCAAATAAAACTTACCAGTCAACTCCACAGTAAATCACAAACCAAGATAGGATTGTTTAGATAAATTATGGATGATTACTTACCAGTCAACTCCACAGTAAATCACAAACCAAGTTAGGATTGTTTAGATAAGCTCTGGTATTCCATATGTGGCAATAGCAAATAATGGCCCACTGAATGCCAGTGCTGACTTCAAATTATTTTCAGATGACTCGGAATGTCAGCAGCTTGTGCCTAGTCCTTGATATGCACAGCCTTAAGGTCCAGTACAGAAAGCTATATTGACTGTAACACATTTAATGAAAAAGTTATGATGCATTAATGGAGGTTGTTATTTGGACTGGCAGCTAACGTTACTGGAATTCAGCAATGTGTTCTTGTGTCAGCTCCCCACTTATTTATGGATTGCAGATTACCAAGAAGAATTCCTAAGCTACTCTTACTTCTCAGCTGCCATTGATTTTACTTCTCAGTTGCCACTGATTTTGCAAAGCAGCCCTGATCTTGACTCATAGTTCTGCTCTGTCTCACATATATTTTTAATTTTCTAGAAAATTACTAAGCTTTGTAGTCAGTAAATCATGCTAGACTTTATGGTTTCATACTTCTTACTGTTCAGAAAGGGTATGCATGCTGATGCAAGACCTACTGCTCCAGTAATATTTTAAGTGAATTAGAGTGATACTTAAAATGTTCCTGATTTGGGCATTTGTATCCCCCTGTCATTTTTGGCTGTGCCTATAATTCATAAACAAATCTAAATAATGCTCAACAGAGACTAAAACTGAATCATTACGAGCAAAGATTCTCCTGTAAGCATATATGCTCGAGCTCATTTTATTTAAATGAAGGAAATGGTGCAATATTTATGCACATGAGAAAGCAAAACTAATCAATACAAAAAGCATTACCAAAGATATTTCAAGAGAAATACATGGAAAGGCACCCGGATATGAAAAATTTCATGAAGTGATAGAAAAATTCCTTGTTGCATTTGAGGATTTTGAGTGAAAATAGCACAGAAAAATTCATTGTTGCATTTGAGGATTTTGAGTGAAAATAGCATAAGGTTAACTTTTTGTAGCATTTAACAGGAGGTGAGTTTTTTGGGGTCAGTATTCAATGTCTGAAAATTATTTTTTTTTTCTGAAGTTTGTATGTTGGCAAAACAGAGTGTTGTCATCTGAGTATTGTACAAGTGTGGTATCACTGGATGCTGTGTGCATGTTATTTATAAAAACATTGAAGAATATGGGTCCTAGTATGCAGCCCTGAGGAACTCTTGCTGGGATGGATATGAAAGAAAAGTATTTATTGAGTCATTTAACTGTCTGGTATTTGTTTGAGAGATAGCTGTGGAACCAGTTGAGGGTAGTATGACTGAGACCTAGTAAGGACAGTCTATTTGTAGAAATCCATGGAGCTGCCTCCTTTGTGTTGAGGTATAACAAGTGATTTCATTTGAAATATCTGGTACATTGGTTGAGGGTTGCATAATGGTTAAAGTATTCACCTCAGAGATGAGAGGTACAGGGATTAATTGTCACCAAATGGAAACTGGCTGGAGTTAAAATGGACCACAAGGGCAGCTAGACTAGTAGTGACCTACGAACCTATGAACATAGGTTTCCTGAATACACCTACTTATTAAGACTGTGGTAAAACAATAAAGCACCTGGATTAAAAAGCTTTATTATAACAAATCTTTCACACTCTAGTGTCTTGACCAGAATGTCTTTCAAGAAGTGTAAAACAAATTAAAATCAGCACTTAAACAGAGACAAAAACACATAACATAATCAAATCAATAAATTAATTCAAATTCTTAAAGCAAAAATTTCCATTCTAATTACTAATTCAAGCCAAATGGCTTTGAAGCATTACATTTCAATATATCTGCCCCTTCTTTTGTTTTAGCTTTGTTTCAAAAGCCTTATAATTCCTTTTACCACAACATACCTGTTTCAAGACTGAACATCTAACCTCCAAAACTGTTTGTTTTTGTACAAAATGTTCTGCAAATGGATTTTCCAACTTTTCACTCTTTATACATTTAATATGTTCTTGTATTCTTTTCTTAAAATGTGTTGTTTCCCTTATATAATACAGGTCACACTTACAGCAATTTACATAAATAGCAACTGTGGGTAATACAATTAAAATTACCTTCAAAATTAAATGTATACCCTGTTTGTTTTCAAGGAAGTAAGTACATCTTGACAAATATTATATTTTCACTAAGGAGCCAGCTATGACACTCTCATTTGCAAAATACTCAGTTGTTCAACTAGCCTAAGAAAATTGCTATGGAATAAAGTATCATATAAATTTCTGCTGCTCATATGTAAAATATCAAGTTTACTGGGTAATATAAAATATAAGATTTGCATTATTTATCAAAACATGCCAATATCTGTAAACTAAATCTACTACCTTTGAGCTTGTAAAAAGTTCTCATAAAATACATATTGTTACTTACCTTAATCCCTTTTGTAGCTTTGAACATAATTATCGTTTGTATTAAAAATATATTCCTATCTAGAGGCACTACATACTTTTTATAGGCGCTTTCAATACTCATTCTATCATAATCCCTTTGTAAAAAAACAAGTTATAATTTTCTTAACTTCTTTTAAAAAGTCTTCCAGCTCACTGCTGCTGTATGTGCCATTATTAACCCCCCCTTAAATAGAGCTCTGAATGCATGCACTAGGTGACAACTACTAGTATCCAAAAATGTTAAAAGGTCACTTCCTTTCCTGAACATTCTAGAACCTACATGTGTTTTGCATTTATGCATAGCGGGATCTAAATAGTTTATTGTTAGAAGTGGAATAAGTAAAGTTTAAGCCTTAATCCTTATTATGCAGTTCTTATATAAAATTTTCCAATTATTTAACCTCACCACAACAAACAGTAAATCTAAAGTAATACTTAACCTGTTTGTTAAAAAAGAAATTATATATATGTATTTCCTATCAAAAAAAGCATTAATAAATTTGCATAATGAGAGACATATGGGGTTCACATTGCCATTCCCACAATTTATAGATATAATTCATCAAAACTAAAAAAATTATTATGAATCCAGCAATGCAGTAATTTAATTATATGTCTACAGACCTCAGTACCAGTATAAGATTGCAAGCCAACCGTTCCATCATCAAGTTTGATATATACATTTACCACATCAACTATGGCAAAAAAAATATGTATCCTTCCCTAACTTAACATTCTTTAGTCTATGTAATGATTCCTTGGAATCCTTTGAAATATTTTGTAAATATGCAATAACAACTTTACCTATATTTTCTATATAGCATTAACACCCAGAGATAATGGCTCTACCTTGCGGGTTTACTTTATCTTTGTGTAACTTAGGAAGACAATAAAAAGGAATACATGTTTTTTGTAGTATTAAACACTCTTGATGTTCCACTGGGAAAACATCCCATCTTAATACTGTCTTCCACTAGATCTCTTAACTTCATATAAGCACTTTCACAATTATCTTTTACCACAGGCACCGTTTGGTGATAATTCATAAATATCATCTGACAACAGACTCACCAACATATTCATAAGTGGATTTGACAGCCATTATTAAAACTTGCATCATCACTTTCATATGGCAACCAAGAATTAAAATCAGTCTCAGCATAGCTTATTTTTTAACACATGCTTCCCCTTTTGTACACATTCATGTATTGCCCTCATTAGCTACTGTATTGTTGCTTGTCATGTGAGACACAAAAATGATCACACTGTTCAACCTTTAAGTCTATCTTTTTGCTGGTGTACTCTCCGTAGTTGGACTTTCCATTGCCCTAAATGAACCTACACTCACCAACCTGTTCTCACAGCATCATGGTATGAGGTATTATTATTACTTCAATCTCTGTTCTTGTGAGATTTCACAGAAATGCCTTATTTTGTCAACAGTCCCTTGCATTTTGCTGTAACTTACATTTTTTTTCCTTTTTAACATTTTGTCCTCATATATTTTAATTTGCTCATTAGTTTGTTCCAAAATATTGTGTAGTTCTGCTCCTGTTACCAGATTATTACTGTTTATGATCTGATCTTTAATCTCTTTTGTCAAGTTAACACATTTCGATATGTCTCTCTTTAATATCTATTAAGACTGAGACAGGGTAAGCTATTAAACCAGCAGCCATTCTGACGTATTTGGTGGTGTGGTTACCTGTGGCAGTACTGTAAGTTTAAGCTTAAGAATCCTTTTTTTTATTGTAGAAGTGAGAACTGGATTAAGGTGTAGGAGATGTTTCCTTGTGAATTGTTGTGATATTTAAGTTGCTTGATAGGTAGTTATTAGTGACAACAGAGACAGATTCAGTGACGTATGTGTGCTGAATTGGCTGGCAATAAAATCATTTGTGGTTAGGATTGTCAGGAGATGACTGAGTAGGGTGGCCTGGATTTAGTGTGTTATGTGTGGAGGTTCAGAATATTTGTGGTTTGTTCTGGTGGATTTTTATCATATATAACATGTCATTTGATTTGATTTTGGAGTTACCTATAACTGTAGGTTAGATAGTGTTCACTTTTCAAGCAATGCCTTCTAGGCTTTAACCTTTAGCTGAATACATTTTTTTTTTGCTTTGGATATCAAAGTAGCATGGTAATGTTTTACTCTTGAATATGGTAGATGCATGCTGATTTAGCACTCTGAGAAAGGTGTCATTGAATTGAATGAGAGCATTTTAGTATGTGCCAATTGTAATGTCTTAAGGATGGAAATGAAGATATGTCTACTAAACCAGGATACATTGCAAACAATATTGTTGTAACTGTTTTCTATGTAGTATGAATAGGTAACAATCTCACATAGATATGTAGGTGATCACTGAATGAGATTGCAAGGATGGCAGAAGAGATGAGTATGCTTTTTTGGATGTGAAGACCCAGTCAAGTCATTCGTGCATTACTAGGATAAGAGGTTTTTAACTATAGGTTCATAGACATTTTCTAGGTGTGCAGTCCATGAGAACATTAAGGTCCCCAGGTCATTTTTCCAGTTTTCCTGAATGACTGTCTAGTTAAGTGACTTGCTCAAGGCCACACAGTAGGCAAATGAAAGTAGTGGGGATCAAACCCTGTACCACAGGAAGCAGCTCATTAACAGAACATAGCCTTAATCCTCTCTGCTAACAGTTAGACAAAAGCCACCCCACAAGGGGAACCCAGATGTGAACCACGCACCTCTAGATCTGCATAAATTGTTTTACCAATGAACTGTGCTCCCATTTCCCCACTGTGGGGGAAATATTTTCTGGTGGGATGTATGCTGAATCTTTGCAAATGCTTTTGTGGTCTTCAACTTTTAACAGAAAGATGAATAACTCCACATTCTTGACAGAGGTGTACTTTGTGGCTATGGAGATAGTTGAATCGTATTAGGGTATAGCACTGTAATGCCATCTCCTTTTGTATGTGTTTTGTTCAGTTTCATTTTATTATAGCTTGTAGGAGGTGGCACAGCTTTTGACAGTAGAACATTTGCTGCTGTTTTTTTTTTCTCCTTTAACCTTAAATGCGGCTTGTGAACTGTCCTTTCTGATCAGAGCTAATCATCTTCACAGTTGCTATTGTTTCAGGAGCTGCCAGATTGTGTTTGAAAAACTGAAGTAAACTGTCAGCTTGCTGAAAAATTGCTGTGCAGTGAAAACTGGACTAAGGGAAAACCTTTTTATCTACAACCAGGGAGCAGTAATTATAAGAGAACAAAATTTATCAGCACAATCTGTGGTACGAGACTGACTTTTATCCAGTAATATAATGATTTCAAATCAAATTTTGTGGTAGTTTAAGAGAGTATTAACTCAGTAAGATAATTTAAGTGTTAATAGCACACAGCTTCTTGCATTCCTGACCATTCTATGGAAAAGAAAATTAAATGTATGGTGAAGAGTTCAAAAAAGTTATTAAAACTGCACAAAATAGAAATGTTATCATTAAGAAGTGCTCTTTGCAGTGATAACAGTGCATTCATATTCTTTATACTGTTATATATTTTAATGCATACAACCCCCAAATTATATTTTTGCTCAACTTTCTCAAACAAACTCTTATAACCTGGAAAATGCACAACCTAGAAATATATTATTAGAGAACTTTTTTGTTAACCAGACATAAGTTTTCACAGGAGATAATTACAGAATTGGTAACATACAGAGTGCAACTCTAGCCCCTGATTCACACTGCTCAAATGTAACTCATGAGGGATGTTCATTCTGAGGTCTTAAAAAATCTGTGTTTCTCACTGCTCTACGTCGACAGGAGTTTTAGGTCACTGGACTGCAACAACTGGCTTGCAACATAGCTATGTAGAATGTCTTTTTAGTGCTGGACAGGCAAATGGATGCTGGATAATTTTATAGGTGGTAAGAAGTTGTGTAGATGTTAGTTGATTAGGTAGTTCTAGCCAATTTAGGCTTTTCAGTGTTATACACTGGTGAGTTCTGAAAGGGGCATTTGCTGTAAACTTACTAAATTTTTTATACCATTGTTCAAATTTTAATTTTTGTGAAGCCTGGAGGTTAGTAAGGATGAGAACATTATAAAGATGTGTAGAGAGGAGATAAGTAGTGGCAAGTGTAGTTTTAGTTGCATCTGTAAAGAATACGTTTAGTGATTTTTGTGGAAATCAGTCGTCAGCTTAATATTTCTGTACCTCTCAGGATCAAGAAAAAAATGAGGGCTGCATTGTCCTTTAACCTAGAATGTGCAGAACTGAGTAACAAGTGCAGCTGATGTTCATGTTCGGTTAACAATAGAGCTCCCATCCATTACTGTTCTGGATCCGCTACTGTTAACTGAACAGCAAATTTTGTGATATTGTAATAAGTAGATTCTAATTTATGGAATGTAATTTTACAAAAGTTGTGACTGTATGACTGCCATTCCATAAAATAGTATCAGGGAATTGTCAAGAGTCTTTTTTTATTTTGGTGTCAAGCAGTGTTTTATATGGTGCACAGTACAAAGTCTTTTGTGTGTTTCATGCACAACGTAGTTATCATGCTCAGAAAAAAAAAAGTTTGTTATTTAAGATTATACCCAGATATTTATATTGCACTACTGTTTCTATGGTGGCATTGTTTACACAGATGAGACTCATGCAGGCTGTTTTTTTTTAGGCCAAATATAATGAGTTTGCTGCTATTTTCATTAATTATTAGCACAGACTATTGAAGTCATGATAGTAATAAATTAATATAAGAGGAAACATGGGGAGCATTAGTAGCATTATGCAAAATAGCAGACTGATCAATATATTGCAGTAATTTGCAGCCAGTTATGTAGACATTCATGTGGTTAGTAAAGATGGTAAAAAGCAATGGGACAAGGATGGTACCTTGTGGATTGCCAGTGTTAGCATTAATCTTAAAAGGCAGAGATGTGTTCCAGTATACAGTCTGCATTCTATGTGTAGATGGGTTTAAGCCAACTAAGCACTGCTTTTGTACAGCCTAGAGTACAGAGTCCGTACAGCAGTAAATCAGCAGCAGTATTGGCTTGTCCCACTCACATGCACTATAATCTACCATTTCTACCTTTTTTTAATTTATTCAAGTCTTTTGGGTTTCTGTTACCATGACAGGAATGGACACCATTTGTAAGTCAAGGTACAATTAAAGTTTATTAAATTAGTATTGTTTCAATCTTTGACGTCAGCCAGAAGTGCTCTTTGCAGCACCCAATTTATATGCCCAGTAATGACTCGTTCTGCAATTTGTATGGAGTTACATGTACTGGTAACACATCTAAATACGACTGTAGCATCGTTTTTATACGACCCGTTGCTCCTACTATTATTGGAATTGTCTGGGTATCTTTCTCCCACATTGCTCATGTTTCTGCCTGCAAATCCTGATATTTTATGACTTTGTCTCTCTGTACACAAGATACTGGAGTCACTGGGTGTAGCAATTTCAATGATCAATGCATCTTTTGTCTTCTTTTCATGGACCACTATATCTGGTTTTCTCGCATCTGTCTTTTGAACTATTGGTAATGGGTGATCCCATGTGATTCAGACTTCTTCATTTTCTATGATGCTTTGTGGCTTATGTTTCCAGTGCTTTTCATCTACTTCAGTACCACAATTTTTACACAATCCCCAGTGTGACAGTCTTGCCACATTATTATGTCTTTCAGTATACAGTCCTTTTACCATTAGTATGCCACAACCAACAACAAGGTGTGCAACTGTGTCCAGTTCTGTTTTACAAAACCTACATTTATCTGTTTCTTCCACATGTTCAATGGACTTTGTAAACTAACATGTGCGTAGCCCACTATCTTGGGCCACCAATATTAACCTTTCATCTTTTGATTTGAATTCACCTCTCCTTAACCATTCCTGCATTTGATCCTGATCAACATGAGGTTCTTCCAGAAGTTTTCATAATGTATTTATGCTTTTTCTACATTTCTTGCCTTCTCATCTGATCCTTCACCTTACATTCTTTCTTTTGTTTTTTGGCACATTCGGTTGCTGCCTGATTTTTATCTACTTCTGGTTTGATTTCCATTCTTGCTTGACGTTGATATGCTTCAGCTAGACTAAGCAGGGAAGTCATGTCAGATTTATTCTCCTCATGTTTCAAAACTTTCACTAAGTTTGGGTCCTGTGAGGTCAGCAGATATGTGTGGAGCCCCACGATTGTAGAGCTATACATGTAATCAATTTCAAGGAGGCCCATGCCTCCTTCAGAATGGGGAATATTTAATCTTGGCATGCACTGATTTTTATAAATCATTTGGTGAGCATGAAACATCCTTCTTGCTTTCCTATCTAATCTATTCAACATGTTTTGTGGCCAGTCAGTTACTCCAAAACTGTAAGGTTGGACAGGAAGAGCAAATTGGTTTAGCTTGAATTTTGTTCCTAGATATCAATGCTGTTTTCAGGATTAATTTAAGTCTTCTAAAATATTCCTTACTAAGTTTTATTTGCATTTGTTCATGTTTTATTGTTGATCCTTCATCAATTCCCAAATATTTATACACTCCCTCTTGCTCAAGTTCTATATCACATTATTGTCCCAGACTGATGTTTTATTGGTGCTGCAATTTTTCTTCTTTAAAAGTTGCTTTTGCACACTTTTCAAGACCAAATGACATTTTATATCATCTCAGAAAGTTTTGACTTCTTGCAGTTGTGCTTTCAGTTCCTCATCTAATGAGCTATACAGTTTTAAATAATCAACAAAGAGAAGATGAAAAATCTTTACACTTTGTTGTTTTCTAGGTGCTAAATTATAGCCATGGCCTAATCTCTTAAGTAGACAACTTAATGGGTTAAGGGCGAGACAGAATAGCAGAGGTGACAGGGAGTCACCCTGGAATATCCCCCTTTGGATGTATGTAGAATAATGTCAAAATTCAGGAAAAAGATAATTGGCTTCAGTAACTGGAATAGTAGACGGTGGCTTTCTAAGGAAATCCTGTATTCATATCCCTAGGAGGAGATGGCTGACAGACCCTCCTGCTTTGCAAAGGATATTCCATGCCTCTCTTAACAGGGATTTTGCATGCTAAAGCATTTGTTGCTTTCATAGTACCTTTTTAAGCAAAGTTCACCAACTTAGTATCCACACCAGGCAAATTCCAAATTGGAACACATTAAGGTGGCTCTTCTCAGTGCCTGGAGTCTTAAGAAAAAGATGACTGAGTTTGATATCTGACTGCACCTTGAACCCATCCATATATGTGTAGTAAAAGAAATGTGATTTTAGCACAATGACAGCATCCCCATTACTGGGTACACCACCTGTTCAAATATTCTGACCTATGTCCAACTGTTTGGAAGTGTCAGTCTTTGTTAGAGACCGCATCACATCAAGGCAGAGTCCTCATGACCCTAATTATGAAAATTTGAAAATCCAAGTCACCATAAACAAAATCAACTACCACTTCATACACGGTTATAAATATTCTTCTGTGTTCCTTAATGATCATGATAGCTACCTTAATACCATAACCAAGATCCCTATAAACCCTAAGAACTTAATTCTAAGTGACTCTAATTGCCCTGCAATTAACTGGCTTATTTACACTACTAATGGAAAGCATGTCTAACTCTCCATTGTCTAAGTAAATGCAAACTCCCTGGAACAATCCTGCGGCAGCATATGTTGAGTGTTGGACTGGAGTGCAGATGGTCCTGGGTTCTAGTCCAGGGTATGCAAACTAATCTATGAACAGATGTTAAGAACCCTTTAGTGGGTCACAGCGACATGAATCCTTGTCCTTACTACTACTGTTCTTTCTTCCTTGGACAGCTCCATGGGTTATTATCCTCTACCACTAAGTCAGACCATACATCAATGATTGAAGGTACCCCTTAACAAATACATTGGTATTCAATGACTTCTCTAAAGCAAATCTACAGTCATTCAGTAACCTAAATAATAGTCATTGCATTCCTACTTAGACTGACCCTATGAATAAAGCCAAAGCCTTTACTTCTGAATTTTGATATCACCTAAATAGTCATATAGGGAAAGCCAAAGGTACAAATATCAATTATAAATCCTTCTTAACTACATTAGAAAGTTAAGTAAAAACATACACCATTGTTCAGAATTGATTTACAATGGTACCACCCATTTTGATCCCAAAGAAATAGTTAATAACTAAGCTGACAAATTTAGTCTGAGCTATACCTCATCAATCATCACAATTGCCCCGACTCCTCAGTCCTTGACCCGTTAACGTCACTATGGAATAAGTCCTAGCTCTCATTTCTAAGGCAAAGAATGCTAAATCCATTGGCCTTGTTAATATGTCAGGAAATCTAGTAAATAGTGACAAATATGATCTAAAAGAAACTGACATATCAGCACCTCTATTAAACCTTGCAAGAGGCTAGGTACATGAAATCTGGATAGCAACCATTGTGATGCCCTCTGCAAAATATCAGTCCAGCCACTGATCCTAATAACTATAGACCTATCATTTCTATCAGCTTTACTTGTAAAGCCATGAAACATATCATGTCCGACCTCATATGCCTATACTGATAATCTCTTAGGCCTGAATCTAGATCAGTTTAGTTTTGCCAAAGGTAGGTTATGCCTTCATAACCTTGTAAGCTTCTTTGAAAGGGTAACTCAAGCAGTTGATAGTTTTGAGGTACACATGGCAGACTTGGCCCTGTTCAAGGCATTTGAATTTATCTTCCATGCAGACATTGCTATCAAACTGCTAAACTTAAAGATCATTCCATACACAGTTGGGTAGATAGCAAATTATCTCACCAATCACATCTGTAGAGCTGAAGGCATCACTTCAGAAAGTAAAAATGTCACAAGTGGGATGCCTCAAGTCCCTTGGGTTCTCTTTTATTTGATATTTATTTCTCTTATCTTCATGTCAAAATCCAAGATCTCTGTGTAACAAAATTCACAGATGAGTGTAAAGTAGGGGATGCTTTTTAAACACCCACTGACATGAAGATATTTCAGGCAGTAGTGGACAATGCAAACAAATTGATTCAAGGGTAATGACCTCAAACCATACCTCTCAAATTCTTTGTTCAAACGTTTTGGACTAGCTAATATCCTAGCCAACATATTTAGTGCAAATTCTACTCCACCACATTATTAGCTATTTCACAGATTCAGTTACTATGGAACAAGTACTCCCAGGCCTTGCTCAAAAGCTAGGAACACCTTATCCATGAGTCCTGATAATATACGAGTTATCTGAGTATCAGTACCAAATATTGCCTATCTGAGCCCTTACTTAACTTCTTTAATCTTAGCTTCTCTACTGAATACACTCCTGAAGCCTGGAGAACAGCAATTGTGTAGTGACTTAGCAAAAGTGTGGCCTAACCATGATCCCTAGTAAGTATAGACCCATTGGTATCACTAGCTTCATATCTAAAGCTATGGAATACATTATCTCAGAACTCATTCATTTGGGCATTGAAATTCTCTTAAACCAGGACCCTTATCAGTTTGGCTTTGTCAAAGGCAGGTCCTGACTGTTTACCTCATTAATTTATTTTAAAAAGTCACCAAGGCAGTGGATAGTAGTTATGCAGAACATCTGGGGTTGGGAGGGTGGCCTAATGGTTAAGGTGTTTGCCTTACAAACACAAGGTGCAGGTGCTATTTTGAATCACAAGGGATTGGCTAAGCTAAATGGCTCTAAGGGGGCAGTTAGCTTAGTACTAATCTATGAACCTATGAACCTATGAACCTATATAGCATATGTGCACCCAGCCAAGGCCTTTGGCACTATTCCCCATGTAGGCATTGCTGACAAACATAAATCTGAATATAAATCCTTATGTTAAGTGGTAGATAGTTAATTAATTGTCTGACAGAATCCATGTTGTTAGAGTTGTGGGTGCTACTTCTGAAATTAATAAGCTTATCAGTAATTTACCACAGGGCTCAGCATTAAGGTCTTTCCCACTGGGCATCTATTTCTCAGATCTTCAGACCAGCATTCCTGGCCTATGGTTGTCTAAATTTGCAATTTGTCTTTTTGAATTTTTGATATATTTTACTAATCTTGTGTGGGTTTTAAATGTGTTTCATTGTTCATGAATATGTATGGGTTGTATAACAACTTATTGGTTTGATGTTAATTAAGGGCGGGTCTGTTCTTTTAAATTAATGATTTCTGACATTATCTGGTAACCTTGAGAAAGTCTCTGAATAAGCAGAGATGAAAGCGCTTGGAATATATTGTTTTACCAGATTTATTTACTATTTATTTATTATTTTATGTTAATAAAGTACTATATTTATTAAGAACCTGCTGCCGTTCTTGTGGACCTACTGCTGCTTTGTTGTTTTTACGTTTGGTTTGTGCTGCTATATTAGTTTTCAGTTTAAATTTGCAAATAACTGTAAATTGGAGGTTATTTCATCTTCTACTGACTCACAATTTCTCTAACATGAGTCAAAGCATGTTAGCGGTTTGGGCAAGGACAATGGCCTCAAATTAAATGTCCAAACATGTAGTGTAGTTCATTTTGGTTAACAAAATATTTTCACGTGCCACATGTGGAAACACCTCTTCCATCAGACACTGTCATAAGGGCTCTAGTTACTCTTGTTAATAATTCATTATCTTTTGACTATCATGTCTTTATAGTTGCTTGAAAAGCCTTTTCACTGGCTCATCTAATTTTCAGAGTCGTCTCCTTTAGATACAATAAAGTTTTAAGTCCTCTTTACACATATCTCGTCATACCTCTTATTGAATATATTGCCCCTTTTGGTGTGTATCTGTCTAAAAATGTCACTCAGTTACTCAGTTTGAGAGATTTTAGGGGTTTATAACATGGAAGATCAGTAATCTCAAAATTCTTAGTTATTAGGAGAAAGTGGCAGCCCTTTCTGTACTAAGTCCCTTATAGTATATAGTCTCTTGAGCCCTGAAAGATCTGACCCTTTTTGATGCTCCTATTCCTTTTCAGAATAAATAATACAAAAAAACTGCTAAGTTAAAGGGACTAAACCTTCATCAACAGATACAGAAGACAGACAGCCTTGACACAGTCATATCTCAATCTAACTCTCCCCTCATGTAAAGCAGAGTAGCACCCTTGTCACCAGTTCTAGGTAAACCTAAATAACTGGATGGGCAGCCTCAAATTCCTCCCCGGTCTATCTCATATTGCCCTCCTTGAAGCTGAAGAGAAAATTTTAAAAAAGGATTATTGGCTAGGCTTGTAGTGGTCTGCAGATTGATTGCCTAGTACTTAGCTATAACCCTAGAAACCTTATAATAGGGGAAACAAAGGTCCCAGTTCTGGAAAAAATATAAGTTTATTGCATTTCACATAGAAAAGGTTAATAGCATAATAGGCTTTTCATCAATATACAGTTTGTGAACAATAAGATGCATGATGCTCTAATATGTAGCAATATTGGCTGGCTACAATTCCCAGTGATTTATCAGAAAATCAAAAATGTTATACAAGGCAAAATCAGGGATGCTCTGTAAAATTAAGCTAAATTTAAAAAATGCAGTATAATCCAATTTGGTAAAATAAATAAATAAATAAATTATTCTTCATCATACTACATGAACAAAAATGCAATATAATCCGTTTTGGTCAAAGACATAATTCCTCATAGTAAAACTACAGTGGAGAACACTCACCGTTAAGAATAAAATTATCATTAGAGATCTATTCCCCCATTGTGGATAACTCCTTATCATTTAATCATCATGTATACAATGTAATTAGGGAATTCATCTGTCTGGCGAAAATAACTAAGGGCATCTCACCTAGAAACAAAGAAGTTTTACTTCCACTTTAATCCTATCTAATCTAATCCATCATTAAATATAACAGCCCCTTTGATATGTACATATCAAAACATTTCAGTAAGCTGCAGAGAACCCTGAGATTCCCAACCAAAGAAGTCACAGCTATAAAGTGCTTATGTTATTAGTACTAATTGACCAATGTCTCTTTATTGTGTTTTTTGTGTACTGTCCACCCTGATCTATGTTTTTACTTTTGGGTCATGAATGATCCCTATCTCCTCGAACTAATGGTTCCTCAACACAGGTATGTAGTACCTTTAGCTTTGGCAGCAAATTAATAACACCCATTGGAATGACAGGTTCTTATCAGAACATTATTTTTTATTTCTGAAATAAACCAGTGATGATTATTAGGCAAATTAATATTCTAGCTACATTGAAAGACTAACCTAGACAATTGGTTAGGCACACACAAATTTTCCACAGCCTATACTGCATGACCCTCTTTAGGTGGTGGGTAACGCTTGATGTTGGATGTTCATAGCATGGCTGTTAATAATCTGACAACTGAATACCTAGTCAGTATCTATGAACTTATGAACATGTATGTGTGATTGCAGCTTGTTTGTATTGGTGCATGATTACGGAGGGCATTAGGATGTAAATCTATGAGAAAGAATTGGATAGAAAATTTTCTTAAAATCCAGTCAAGCACAATCTATTGGGTATAGGAATGAGTGGAGATTAACCAAGTGTTAGGCAGTCACTAATGTTATTACTGTTGGCTTGCTAAGGAAAAAATAACATGACATAAAACTACATTTTTATTGTCAGTGCTTTCCTGAAATTGTGAAAGGTAGAGCTTAGTAAATTATATGCTTTGTCAATCTTCAGGTAGATACAAGCTGCAAAGCACAATTTCCACAGGTCTTGCTGACTTTGACGAAAACAGCCTTTCATCCAAGAGCATTTCCATAACTGTTATATATTTTTTTAAAATACTGTCCAAAAGAATTGGGCATTCAACATTACACTATGCAGTAGCTGTTCATAAACACACTGGATTCAAATACTGAGATTGGGAAAGTAATACGACTGTATTTTACAAATTACATACTTCTTTCTGATACCGACTGCTGTCAAATCATCAATCCGCCTTTTCCCCACTGTTTTCTACTTGAGGTCAGGGTGTCTCACTGACTGTTGCCACCTCCCTCAATTTAATGCCACTCTCGTACCTTCTTCAACAGTCATGCCTGTCTCAGGTCTTCTGACATGCAATCCATCCATTTCTTTGCAAGATATTCTTATATATAGAGCTGTATTTTATTCTGAAGAAGTCTTTCAGATGAAAACGTTGAATAAATTATTTTACGTTATTTCTTCTGTTCGTTCCTTTGTGGCACCAGTGTTTTTTTTGTTTTGTTTTTTGATATTCTTATATCCTCTTGCCATCTTCATTCCTCTTCCAAATTTTCTTCAACAGATCATTTTCGCCTATCCTGTACATGGGCCCAAACTACCGTAATCTGTTCTGTTTCACTTTCTCTGTAATTGGTGCTAATTTGTCTTCTGCTCTGATGCCTTCATTTCTTCACTTGTCCCGTGGTGTGCATCCCACCACCCATCTGTGGCACTTCATCTCCGTCACCTTAAGCTTCTTCAGCTGTGCTGCCACACTACCCATGTTTCAGAACTGAACCACTGTTTTGCACACTTTAGGATTGTGTTCCTTTAGCGTTTTTTTTTTCTGTCTCATACCTCCCCTGACACTCCGTGAAGCATCTCTGATTCTAGCTTTAACCTCCTCATTCAGATTTCCCCTCCTCAACCACCTCTACCAGAGACTTGAAACTATTAGCTTGTTCTATTGTTTTCCCTTCTTTCTCAGTTCTCAGCATCTTCTAATTCCCCCATTTGCTGCCATGACAACTACCTGGTCCATATGCAATTTCATTCCAAGTTCTTTCAGTTTTGCATTTCATTTCTCTATCATTTGCCGATGTTCCTGTTCTGGGTCTGCTTATGATGCCACATTGTCTGCATAGTGTAGTTTTGTTGATTTTTCCCCTTCTACCTGTTTGCTAATGTAGTCCATCCCCAGTATGAATAACAGCTGGCTCAAAGATGAAACCCTATGCATGCCCACTTGCACTGGGAACACCTCTGTGAATACAAGCACTGTTCATACTTGTGTGTCATTAGTTTCTTGTACACAACCTGCACTAATTCTGCTATTTCCAGGACTTGAACCATAACAAGACTGCCCAAATCAGCTTTCTTGGCACCGTGTCTTATGCTTTCTCCATGTCAAGGAATGTCTAGGTGGACTCTTTCCTCATCTCCACCTCCTTCTCCACTATCTGTCTCACTGTAAGCTTGGGTTGGTTTTGCTGCATCCTGTTCTGAATCCAAACTTCTCATCTCCCACTAACTTTCTATTACTTTGCATATTCATTTATCAATTACTGTATCCAGCACATTCATGCAGTCTGACAAGTCTAATACTTCTGTACTGCCCACAGTCGCAAATATCTCATTTGTTCTTGTACACTATAATGTCAATTATCTAGTCATCCTGGATACTCCTCTCTTTCCACACCACTATGATACTCTCAACAGCAATTTCTCTTCTCATTCAACTATCATCTTAATCATATCTGCTATGACTTTATCTAAGTCTGCTGCTTTCCCTGACTTTGTTTTCTTTAGTGCTGTTCTTATTTTTCCTATAGTAGGTTCTACTTCATCTTTCACTGTAAGCTATATTTGAGACAGTATAGTGTCCATGGGGGTTTCTTCATTCATAAGCTGATGGAAGTACTCATTTCATCGGTCTTTGATACCCTTCGAACTGGTGAGCAAGTTGTTGCTGGCATCCCTTATTTATTTATTTTATTTATTGATTTTACATTTGTTGACCAGGATAGTCCGACTGGATACATGTCCACTTTCAGCGGGGCCCGAGAAGAAGAGCTCCAAACTTACAAACAGATAAAGACAAGCAAGTTACAGTATATGCACAAACATATTGTATTAACATACAAGTTACAGTCTCATATCTCAAGCCTTTAAAGAATACAGTTTATATTCAGAAATATATACAAATATGTTACAGTTTCTCTTATCAAACCTATAAATGCAGCTTATATACAGAGTATCTGCAAATATGCTACAGTTTCTCTTTTCAAATCTTTTAATGGAAGAGGTTAGTCGCTGTGAATAAAAAATTGCAGGGATATGGAATTAGATGAGGCTTTAGTCAGGGTTAGAGCAAGGGCATAACCAGTGAGTTTTAAAATACGGGGTTAGATTTTTTTTTAACTGAATAAGAGAGGGCTTCAGAGTGAGGTCAGATGGGAGCGAATTCCATGTTTTTCCTACTGAATTTGCAAACAAGATTCTCCAGATAGGTTGTTAGCCTTAACAGATTGAACCAAAAGTTTTGTAGTGGAACGAGGTGACCTAGCATTTTTGTAGAGATGGATAATGTTTTTAAGGGAGGGCATTTTTTTCTGGATGGTTAATAACCTTGAATGCTACAGTAAGTTGATTATATTGAATTAGTCTAGGGAGTTCTAGCCATCCTAAGAGGTTTAGGTTTTGACAATGGTGTGTCCTGTAGGGAGTTCCTGTGGCAAACCTGGCAATTTGATTGTAGCAGCTACAGAGTTTGCTGAGATCAGTTTTGTTCAAGTTAGTGAGTATTGGCGAGGCATAGAGTACAGCTGAAAGCAGATGGGTACGGGCAATGACATTCCTAGCTAGAGGGGTGAGAAAAGGTTTATTTTTGTATAGGGAGCCAAGTTTTTTATTAACGGTTTTAATAGTTTGGTTTACATGCATATCATATTTGAGGATTTTTGTCTATTATAACACCCAGGAGTTTTGTACACATATCTGGTGAGATTATGCTCCTATTGTTAGATGTTATAGTAAACAAAGGTTGAGAGGATTTGTGAGTAGGGGAGAAGAGCAATAGCTTTGTTTTATTAGGGTTTAATATTAGCTGTTGATTAGAGATCCAGTTTTCCACTGTATTAAAGGTTTTCTGGGTTAAACCAAGGAGATCTGTAGGGGTAGAGGCTGAGCAAATCAGGGTGGAGTCATCGGCATAATATACACAGGTTGCATCTGGGATTACAGTGTGGAGGTCATTGATAAAGAAGTTGAAAAGAATGGGACCTAATATGGAGCCTTGAGGGACGCCAAAGATAACGGGGAGAAGGGTGGAGAGTTTGTCCTGCCAAAGGACAGCCTGCTATCTTCCACTAAGATAAGATTGAAACCATTGTATGGCATGGTTGTTTAGGGATATTTTATTTAGGGTAAGTAAGAGTAGCTGGTGATTAACCATGTGGAAGGCCTTGGAAAGATGGAGAAACAGGGGAGAAGATAGTTTGTTGTTGTTACAGTTGGAATTTATGACATTAGAAAAGGAGAGGAGGGCTGTGGTGGTACTGTGCTGTGGTTTAAATCCATGCTGAGAGTTGGCCAGAAGAATATGTTGAATAAGGTAGTGTAAGAGTTGTTTATGGATACACGTTTCCATAATTTTAGCCAGAGGAGAAAAGATAGCTATTGGTCTATAGTTTGACAGCTCAATGGAGCGGCCTCCTTTGTGGAGTGGTATGACACGTGATATTTTCCAGATAGAGGGGATAGAGGCTTCAGTTATGGTTCTGTTTATCAAAATAGAGACAGGGTATGCTATGACATCAGCAGCTTTTTGCAGGTAGTCTGCAGGGAGGAGGTCAGGTGAAAGGGTAGTTGGTTTGAGTTTTTTAATTAGGGCTCTAATGAGTGAAGTTGGAACTTTTTGGAAGCTAAAGGAGAGATTGTCACTGGGTTCAGGAGGTTCAGCGTTAGGACAAGTGGGTTTAAGTTTGCTAGCAAGGGCCTGGATGGTTTCTGTAAAGAAACTGTTGAAGGTGTTGGCAATGGACTCTGTCGATTTTTGGGTTGGGGCTGAGGGGGGTTGAAGTTGTGGATTGCCCTGGGTGGAGGAGTTTAATACCTGCCCAGAACTTCTGTAGCTTGTTGTGGTGTTTCTGCTGTAGATGGCAGAAAAAATCATTTTTTTGTCTAGTAATATGGCATCTGTATCACATTATCGCATAGTCATAGCGTCGAATGGCTACAATATCGAAAATGCCATTTAGCAAAACTGTTCTTGGTGGGGGCTGTGCCACCCACACCCCCCACTAATTATATATACCAACTCCGAGATCGCACTACAGTGAGGAAAGGGCAAATTTTCCGATCCTCACTGTACAGCGATCTCACAAAAACATTTCACTGAATGGCATTTTCGACATTGTAGCCATTCGGTATTTTTGCAATGCGACAATGTGATATAGACCCGTAATATGGATTTTATTTTGTATCATTCCTATATTGCCAAAATTTGAGTTGATGTTGTGGGGCTTTAGAGGAGCACCAGGTGTTCAGACAGTATTTCTTTGAATGATCTTTAGTTTGGTTTCTTTAGTGAGCCAGGGGGCAACTTTTGTTTTAATTCTAATAGAGCGTGCAGGTGCATGGTTGTCAAGGATCACCAGGAATATGTTATTAAAGTGTGTTACTGCCTCATCTAGTGGTAGTTCTTTTAGAACTGATCAATTGCATAATTTAAGTTCTTCTAAGAATTTATTAAGGTTGAAGTTTTTGTTATTTCTTATTATTTTATAGGTGGGTAGATGTGGACATTCAACTTTATGCCTAATAGCATACGTTAAGAAATGATCAGTTAGATCTTCAGGGAGAGTACCTGATTTGTACATGTGGTGGGGGCTATTAATTAGTATCCAGGCTAGGATACTTTATTTTTATGCTTGCTGATCCTAGTAGGGGCAGTTATACTTTGTGCAAAACCATGTAGGTTTACGTGGGTGGTTGGGGTCTCTGCAGTGCAGGTGTACCAATCTATATTGAGGTCCCCTAGAACAATGGTCTCTTGGGGGTAGGCATTGGATAGCCAGTAGAGGATGTCCTCTAGGATCCCTGAGTTATTAACTGGGGGAATATAGTCACAGACTATGTTTATATATTTGTTTTTATTTGTAGCTTGGAAATCATAACTTCTGCTTTGTTAAATATAGGTGGTTGAAGGTTGTCTAGAGTAACATTTAGGGTGGTTTTATAGAGAACAGCAGCCCCTCCCCCTTTCCTGGTAATACGATCTAGCCTGAGTATATTATACCCTGGAAGTAGAATTTCATTATCTGGCGTAGTTGGTTTTAACCATGTTTCAGTGAGACAAAGTATGTCGGGGGAGTAGGTTATCAGGAGGGCATGGAGGTTGTGGACCTTATTGCTGATGCTTCTAATGTTTAAGTGGCAGGTCAATAGCGAGTTGGGGGGGTTTATTTTGGTTTTGTCTTATGTTTGGGCTGTTATGATTAAAGTTAGTGTTGTCTGGGGATGGTGGCCTGGGGTTAGGGTGGATATCCCCCTCAATTGTAAGCGTGTGGGCCAAACTAGCTATGAGCTTTAGAAATTTATTTATCAGTTTTTGATAGTATTTTGTTTTGGTGTTAACATATCTGGGTATAACAGGGTGGGTGTTATAAATGGAGAATGATGGCTATCTTTTTATCTTTCTGTCTTTGCTTTGCAGCGTGATAGAGTTTCTTTATGCCATCTGCTGAGTCACTTTCCATAAACTAGTAGAGTATTTTTGACATCCTCTTCTCTGCTATTGTGACTGTTCTCTTAGTCTTTGATAGCCAACCAGTAATCCCTCTTAGCCCGGTCTGTTTTTTTTTCTCTCTCTCACTTTCTCTGCACTCCTTTCTTTTGATAACTTCATAGACTTCTGCATTCCCCACCTGCTTTCCTTGTAGACCTTATTTGCATACATGGTTTGGACAAATATCTGTTTTATAGTCTTCACACATTCTGTTTTAAGATGCTGCCATCTTTTCTAAGGTGCTAGAGCCCTAAGTATTTCTTTAAACATTTGTGACTTCACTCCAGTCAACTTCCAGGTCTTCATCTTAGCCTATGTTGAGCATAGAGTCTTTTCAGACAACTGCTTGCACCTGTTTGTGGACACCAGTGGTTTATGCTGGATCCCAAACTTTTATTGAGGATGGCTTTGCAATCTCAGATTCTACCCCAGTGCTCTTTCCTTGCTAGGAGGAAGTCTACCTGAGTTGTATGTTGACCACTCTTGCATGTAATCTTGTGACTGTCTCTTGTTGAACCATGTGTTGGCTACCATCAAGCCATTTTTCCTGATGGAAGTCTAGAATGGTCTAACCTCTTTATTTCTGTTGCCTCACTCATGAGGACTCAGGTAGTTCTCATAACCTGTTCTGTCTGCCTCCACATGAACATTCACTTCCTTTTACATCAGGATAAACTGATGTTATCCTGCTGCCTGAATGCACTCTTTTCCTGACTGTCACAACTCTGCTGTGTGGCATAGGTAGAGATAATGAATACCGCTCTTTCTTTACACTCGAGCTAGTTGCCATGAGTCTAGCATTAATTGTGATAACATTCTTCACTTTCTTCAGAAAACACTCTGTCTCCCTCATTACATTCCCAAACCATTTCTAGCCTGTCCTTCCACTCTGGATCCCAAGCCAAGTGGCGTTGCTGCACTGCCCTTCCACATTATCTCATGGATTCATAGGATATCTAGTCTCCTCTTTATCATCACATCATCCACTTCCATGCTACATCCTATTAGTGAAACTGTATTTAGTGTAGTATTACTTTCTTGATTTATTGTATTGTTGTATATGTACCAAAGCTTTTCAACAATATCATTTAATATAGACACTTTCACATTTAACATTCATTACACATTTTATACAACATATTTGCCATAGTAGATATAGTACAAATATCCAACATTTATATCTTAATAGAAGAAAACATTTCTTTGCATTTCTACTCATTCTAACCTCATGAATAACCTTAACATCCTCCCATAATGTGAGATATAACATGCTTTCCACAAAGCTTTCCCTAGCATGTTTTGCACCATTAAACACCATATGCAAAATGTGGGTCCGTCCACTTACCCACTTTCTGACTATTCAGTAATAGTACAGTGCATCTCATCTCAGGTAATACCTGCACCTGTACTTACTTAAAGTACCATTCCTAATCACTACAGCTACCTTTTCAGCCATTCATTACTCACGCGTGTCTTTTTGCTTGATCACTTTGCCCATTACTGAACCCCTGCCAAACCTCCTTGTCAACCATTGTGTACACTCCTACATACTTTCTGCATCCACATTCTTCCTCCTATTTCTGTGTAACCTTCCAGACCCTCCCCTTTCAAATCCTTAGCTATCATCCATCTCACTTCCCTGGTGAGCAGTTGAAGTTCTAGTCTTTGATTTCTACACCATTAATTCTCTTAACGCATCCCCAAAAGGCAAATATCATTTTTTTCCCAGTAATTTGCTCTAGACTTTTCTTGCCCCTTCTCTAATGGTACAACCTAACTACATGCCCACCACGTATGCCTCTAATCAGCATCTTCTTGCCCACATCTCCAACACTCTGTAGATGAATGCCATCCTTCTTGATGTATCTTTACTGGGGTTCTATATCACCAGTGCACCATCTTTCTATTGCACTAATCCCCAATAGAGCCAGTCTCTTTTAAGATTTTCATCATTGCTAATATTCTTTTCCAAAACCATTCTGCTGTCCGTATTGCATCCATTTTAAGCCACTGATTCTTTGGCTTACAGAAAGCACACTCACATACATACTAACCAGGTGCTTGCAGATGATTCCAATTCTTCCCTTTTTTACCTGGTTCCAATTTTTTTCCTAAAGCTAAGCCTACCTTATAATTCATAATTTCTCCTCCTGCATCTTTATGCTTATCCTTGATATTAAATTGTCTCTTCTGAGTACTGTGGTTACTAGCTCTAAGTATTCCCTGGTATAACAGCCAGTCTCCTGTTGGTAAATTATACTTCTGTTAGAGAACTGGGAAAGATAGCCATTTGCTTAACTGTTCATCTCTTAAGCCCCTCACCTTTGCATGCCCTTTTCTTCCCAAATGATCAACCTCCCCTCCAACTCTTTAGGGCAGCTGTACCATAGCCCACTAATACTTCTATCCCATTCATCAGTGGAATTGCATCTGACCCCTTAGCAGCCTATAAATCATCCTGCTGTTACCATCCTCAAACTTATTCACTGTCTTACCATTTCCAGCCTTCAAGCCTTTTTCCAAGGCAACAAATTCCAGATTTTAATTTTCTATGCCTCTAAGCATTTGTACAATATTTACTGTGGTCACATATTGCCTGTAGTCTATCCTCCAGCATTCCTGTGAGCTCTAGGTTTATCCTTTGTGATCCTTGCATGTTTGCTTTCTACACAAACCTGTCACAAACTAGTTGGATATGTCCTATAATCTTATTTTGAGGCTGATTTGTATATACCACCCCAATTAAAGTACATACAGAAGTGCCATCATGAGATCTATTTCTAGTATAACCCCCCCAAGTGTGGCAAATCTGCTTGTCAATGCATCTAACATTTTCCCTATCCTTACCTTCAGATCCACCCTAAGTAGGGTCTGTATTACATGATCGAATGATTAGGTGATCGAACACCTAAACATTGACCACGTAATATCGAAATGCAAAATAGCGAACACCGCCGGGAAATGTTACCATCAGCCACAAAAAAAATTAACTTTACAGCCAAACTAAGTGAGGGGCTGTGCCCTCCCACACACCCCCTAAGTAAATATACCAGCTCCGAGATCGCTCCACAGTGGAGCAATTTTTTGCTTTCGATATTACTTGGTTGATGATTAGGTGTTCGATCACCTAATCATTCGATCACATAATATAGACCCCCTAAGAAGGACCTCTAATCTGAGCTACCACTTTATAAACTTTAAGCCCCAAGTACTTCCCCGCATGTTTTCAGGGAGTGCAAACCATATTTCCATCTGTTTAGTTCTGATTTTAACTCTGAATTGTGGATGTGGTAATGAAGCCTGTACCACTCCCAAACCTACACCTCTGTCTCCTATATCCCCAGAGGTTGCACATTGACATCTTCAAGCGACATCATGCAATTATCTGCAAACAAATAAATAAAACTTCTTTTGCTACCACTATTCTTTCTCGTTCAACTTTCCTTTACTCTGTGCACCAGACATTCAATGACCTTTAAAATAATGTTGGAGATAATGCACTGCCCTGACTGTTTCTATTTTCTAATACTATTTCCCATTTATATATAGCAGTAGCTTTGGGGACTGATAAAGGACTATTACTCCTTTCAACCACCTGTCATTTCCAGTGGCTTCTGTAAACATATCTGTCCTACATGACAGAGTCAAAAGCCTTCTGAATGTCCATTAACACAATCCCTGCCTTTTCTTCAGACTGCTTTTAATAAAATCCATTTGTTCATCCCCATTACTCTTGGAAGGACTTTCTTCAATCTTGATGTCAAAATAGAACCAAATATTTTGGTATCTATATTGCATAGCAATACATGGTGATAATTTTTGACATCAGTCTCTCTTCCGTTCTTTTTATACACAATTTTTGCTTTAATCTCTTCCACGGATTTGGATAATCCCCCTGTTTCTATAATGTTATTGAACAAATCTGTCTCTGTGCTGCTCACCTGGAAGGATACTCTTATAGAAATCAGTGGGTTGTCCATCTACTCTACTCACTTTACCACCTTTCTAATGCCAAAAGGCCTCAGTCATCTGCCCCTTTTCTGTTGGAAAATGTATGCTCTGTTACGCCTCCTGATTCAACACATATTTCCATTCATGAACCAATGCAACTTGGGGGTCTTTTCTTTTATAAAGCTCATTGCAGTAACATCAAAATCATGTCCTTATTTCCTCATCCATACAGATGCCCTTCCCCTTTTGTCTTCCGCTGAACCAAGCTAAGTTCGCTGTCTCTGATCCTTGATCCTCCACATCAGCACCTCCATATATATGTCTCCCAACACCCACTATCATGCCTGTCTTCTTGCCAACTCAGCCTTTATCTTTGATTTCTCATATTCTTTCAACCTGTCCTTTACGGCAGCTTGCTCTGCCCTGTTTATTTCCTGAATTTCTATCTGTTCTTGTTGACTACATTGCAACTCCCTAAGCCTGTTGTCTAGAGCCACCTCTTCCTGCACCCTTTCTTTTCATATTCTCCCTCTTCAAGCCATAATATTCCCCCTATAGCCAGGTTTCATCCCGTCCCATCCCATTCTCAAATTTCCAGTGTGTCCTTGCCATTTTTATTTAAATCTACTGCCTGTTTGACCACATCCTGTGTCCATTTGATATAATATCTCCTCATCCATTGCCTAAGATTTCATCTCCAGCTACCAGCCATCTAATTTTCTAGTTCCTAGCTCATCTTGACAATGTTGTGATCTAATAAGTCTCTTTCTCCCCAGTAAAGAGTTGTGATTTCCTCTTTTGCTTTTTCATCCACCAATAATCTGTCTAATAATCTGTCCAACCTTCTATATTCCTCTATCTTTTCTGTCTCTCTGAGTTCCCAAGTTACTAACCTCTCTCCAGTCTTTTGTTTTGTCAGCACCTTTCTTTCAAAGGAGATCTTGCCCTAATAAAGTAATCAAACACAGTATATGAATGTTCTTGTCCTTAACTCTGCCTCCTTGTATCAGGCATGTTTATGAATTTATTCTAATTAATCACCTGCACCATTTCTTACCCTTTTTTTCAGTTGATTACCCCTTTATTCCAGTGATACCATCCCTGGTCCCCACTCCTCTGCTTACTCAGAGCCTGTTAGATCAGCAGGCATTTCTTCTGCTGCACCATTTAAAGCATTTGAAGGGGGATGCCCTCTTCCATGCAAACACCATTCATTTTCTCTGCTAACACTTCGGTACTTTTCTGTTAAATGCCTACCACGTGTTTGCGCTGCTGCCGCTGCTGTGGTTTGCCGGTATTTTTCCAGAATCTACTCATTCATTCAGGACTGACAAATGTTTAATGTTAAAAGAAGTACATAGCTAGATTACGGTTGTAGCTTCTTTGTAATGTCTGCACACCAGATAGCATAATTCGATAGTGTTTTACTCTTTCACCGCTGGAGGATACTGTGTTTCCATAGCATGTGCTTTATTTTCACTATCACTAGCTTTTCATTTTCATTTGCTTCTCTTAATATTGTGAGTTTCTACGCAAAACTTTTCTTCTGTTAATCGATCCATCTATCTGTTCATTCACCGTCTCTCTAGGATACTGCTTTTCAATACAGATACATTAGATTTACAGGTAAAACCAGGCGATAACAGACAGTAGACTGACAGCTGAAGGCAGCAACTTAAACAATGAGAAATTATTTTTAGGTAAGACTTACCAAAATGCGGACCCTGAGTGAGATGAAGAAGTGGTGGAATTAGTAATGATCAACAAAGACATTTTATAACCCTACAATTTTTACCGAGACAAATATAAATTAAAATGTTGGTCGCTATAATAACAAAGTGCTGGTAGCAGTGAAACAATAACATAAATCACTTCACCATGTAATAGTTAAACATTTATTCCCTTGGCACCCTGGTTGCTGCCTTCCGAAGAGGCTAAAAAACAGATAGACGGCTCAGTAAATACAGGAAGTTCATCTTTAATCAGCAATGAAAATCTTCCAGTTACATTGCAAAGGGGATACTACTAACCAGCTAAGAACTAGCTGTACAAATAGGGGCTAGCACAACTACTCATAACAAGGAAGCACAAGGAAAAATCTTTTTGTAGATGTCAATGGGTTAGGCATGTACCTGTCACACAGAAACTGAAAAAACGGCAAAACAGAAACTGAAATGCCGGCAAAATAGAGCAGCGCAAAGACGTGGTAGGGGTTTAACGAAAAAGTATCAACACTTCTTTGCATATGTCTAGTACTTTTGCCTCGTTCTTAGCCCACAACACATTACCTTTTTAAACAACTTTGGGCATTGCAGGATATGATAAAAATGCTGCCTTCCATGCTTGTCATAAATGTCACACTGCTGTAAGCAGACCTTTTCATTTCTTTTTTTTTTTCAATAATAAATCTTTATTATTTTAACAATTTTTCATACAATAAAGAAAAACAACAAGAAAATACAAATAATAGCCAAATTAAACTATGTATACTATTTACATAAATGCTTCCATCCGTTAAACAAAATCAATGACAAAAAAAAGAAAGTAACATCTAATAAGAAGAGTCAAAAGATCTAATATCATTAGAATGGATTGTTATTACCAACTTTCAAATTAAGTATGCATGTCCTGGGGTTGAGCTGAATTCGATACATTAAGCTAATATAATGTTGAAAATTTGTTCCCACACTTTCGGATTATTAATATTCCTTTTATTATCCTTGATTAAAAGTTTATGTGCTAAAATATGTTTCATGGCTAAACCTTTAAAGTTTTCCCATGAAGTTTGAGATGGAGTCAACCAATTTGCAGCTATATAAAGTTTCATTAATAAGAAAATATTTATAAGTATAATAATTTGAGTTCTATCTAAATTATTAGGAGGGATATGTAGAATCATGAATTCCCAAGAAAGTGTAGAATGTTGATAACCCATCTTTTGTAGTTGGATTTTTAAGGAATTCCAAAGTTTGTATATACATTCACAGCTCCAGAACATGTGCAAGAGGTCCACTGTTTGATCTTTACAGTATGGACATTTGTGCAAGTTTTTCGAGTTAAATTTATGCAAGCTAAGGTGTGTATAGTAGGCATTATTAAATATCATCAATTGTGTAAATATTAGTTTTTGGAGAGAAACTGATTTTATTGTTAAGTTAATTGCTTTTAATATTTTATTTTCTTTAATCCAAGGTATTTTATCTTTCCAATATTTTGACAAGAGTATTTGATTTTGGTATTTCAACTCTTTTATCAGTTCACTTGTAGACGTTATAAATTTGGTATCTTGTCTAAGAGTTAACCATAAGTTTGAACAATTAGTTAACATTTCCTCATCCATTCTGAAGTCTTTAAAGTAATTTATAGAAAGATTCTTTAACTGTCTCAATATTATTAAGTAAGATTTAGGAAGATTCATCCCCTGCAACATAACATGAATTGAATGATTAAGATATGGATACATCTCAAGTAAATTTAAATCAATTATAAGTGGATATTTTTTAAGATCTATTAATTGATTATTGATTGTCAAATTTGGGTTCTTATGAAAAGGTTGAAAAATCATCATGTGTTGCAAGAGATTTAATGACTGGAAAAGATTTTTTATTAAACTTATATATACTCGAATATGGTCCATTAAAGGAAATAATTTAAGGGTATCTTTACTTAAAAAAGGTAAAGCTTTCTGGTTAATATTCAAACTTACAACGTGTTTATGATTCATAACTACCCATTTAGGTAACCATTTATTACTAGATATCTCATAGTAAGCTATTCTTAAAATTCTATTAGAATTTATTATTAAGTAGTAAATTTCAAAATTAGGTAGATCTAGGCCTCCTTTATTTTTCGGAGGCATCAGCTTATCATATGATATTCTAGTTTTCTTAAATTCCCATATAAATTTAGCCGATTCGGTGTGAATTTGTTTGAAAAATTTCCTAGGGATCAAGACTTGAGTGGCTCTAAAGATGTACAAAATTCTGGGTAGCACATTCATTTTAATAATTGAAACTTTTGCCATTGTTGGTAATTTCAGATTATTCCATCTTCTTAAGTCGGACAATATATGATCCCAAAGAAACTTAACATTATTCACATAGAAATCTCTGTTATCTGTAGAAAAGACAACACCCAAGTACTTTATCTTGTTCTCTGATTTAATTTGTCCTACCAGTGGTAAAAGAGAAAAAGGTTTCAGTGTTTTTAAAGGAAATACGTTAGTTTTTTTAAGGTTTATCTTGTAGTTGGATACCTCAGCAAAGTCTTCCACTGCTTTTAGTATTTTTTTAGTATCTGAAACTGGAGTCGTACAGTAAATGTTAAGGTCATCAGCAAAGGCAGTCATGGATATTTTAGTGCCATAAATTATTGGGGCATTATGGTATATATTTTGCTTAATATGTAAAAATAGTGGTTCTAAATATAGATTAAATAATATAGGAGATAAAGGACAGCCCTGACGAGTTCCGTTCTTAATTTGTATTCTTTTAGAAAGATTTTTATTGATATATAAAGTTGTATATGGGTTATTATATAATATTTGTAATGTTAAAATAAATTCTTGAGGTATACTAAAGTATGGTAAAACATCGAACAAAAATTTCAAATTAACTCTATCAAATGCTTTTTGTGCATCAATGATAAGAGCATAAACATTAATATTTTTTTGACAGGCATAAGAAATTAATGTATGTAGTGATAAAGTATTGTCAGTGGTTTGTCTAGCATTCATAAATCCGGCCTGTTCATTAGATATTATTGAGTCTATTACCTTCTTCAATCTATTAGCTAAGATAGATGTCAAAATTTTCATGTCAATATTTAAAAGAGAGATAGGTCTATAATTATCCGGGTTATGAAAGTCAGTATTTTCTTTGGGTATAAGAATTGTTCTGGATGCATTAAAGTGAGGATCATTAATGCTATTGTTAATTATATAATTAAATATATGTGGAAGTATTTTGCCAAAGGAATCAGAAAAAGTTTTATAAAACTCTGCGGTCAAACCATCCAGACCTGGTGCTTTATGAGATTTCAACTTTTTAATTGTATCTATTATTTTCCTAGAGGAAATTGGCTTAATTAAATCTATTTGGGAGTTATCATCAATTTTTGGAAAAATAATTTTTTGTAAAAAATCATTGTTAGTCCTATTTGTGAGAAATTCCTGTCTATCACTATAAATTTGAGAATAAATTAACTCAAAAATACTCATAATATCTTCAGATTTTGTATATCTATTATTTTTGAATTGTATTTCAGTGATCTGAAAAGGTACTTTCGATTGATTAATGATTCTGGCTAATGCCCTTGAAGGCGTTTGAATATGATTAGCATATTTTGCCAACAATTTATGTTCATGGAACGACAACCTACTACTTTGTATCAAAAAGAGCTCCTTTTGACATTTTAATAGTTCTTTTTCTGTTTGCTGGTTAAATTTCCTAATTAAGTCCTGTTCTAATGACTTGATTTTAGTTTCCAGTCTTTGTAGATCTCTAGTGTAAATTTTTTTATAATAGGTAGCTTTTTGCAGAAAGATCCCTCTTACTTGTGCTTTGGTTGTCGCCCATTCAGTATCGGGTAAATGTTGTTGTTTGGTTAAATTAACTAATAGAAGATCAAGAACAGCCTGAGTTTCCTGAATTATATCTTCTTTATTTAATAAATTTGGATTTAAGGTCCAGTTGTACCCTCTATGTGATAAACTATTTTTGGGGTCTTTATTAAAGTTTAAAGTAATCTTAGAATGATCTGATAAGTAACGAGCTTGTACAGAAACACTGGGATCTAGAGTAATTAGACTTTCTGAAATCAAGAAAAAAATCTATTTTAGACCACATTTTGTGACAAGTTGAATAGAATGTAAAGTTATTTGTATTAGACTGATTGCTTACGTATTTGAAAGGGTCATACAATTTAAAGTCAACTTTAAGTTCACTCAAAGCTATTACTGCTTGAGAATTAAATGACCTATGTGTACTTGATTTATCCAATTTAGGATCTTGATATGTATTCCAGTCCCCTCCTATAATTATGTAGTAATTGTTAGAATGATTTAAAATAGAATACAGTGATACTATAAAAAAGTGTTGATTGTTACATGGTGCATATATATTAAGAAGTAAAATAGGTTTATCGTAAAGATTAGATGACAGAATCACGTAACACCATCTTCCCTCTTTATCTATTTTAGAGTCTAGAATTTTTTCTTGGTATTGTTTTTTTATAACTATCGCAACCCCCGCACTGTTAGCTTTACCTTCCGAAGCTATAACCTCTCTGATCCATTTTTTTTCCTTAATAACTGCCCACTGATCATTAGTCAAATGAGTTTCTTGAAGTAAAATAAAACATGCCCTAGCCTGCAAAAATAAATGAAGAAACAATTTCCTATTTTTCAAGTTCTGGAGCCCTTTCGTATTCCATGAATCTATTTCCCACATAGTACGACCTTTAATTTATTCAAATGTAGTTTACGTTGGACAAAACATACTAGATTAAAATATATTTTCAAAAAGTATAGTTTCTGGAAGCATTGTTGAAATCCCGTCCCACACCAGTGCCTACCCACTAAACCCCTGGACCAGGACATACATAGGTTTTCCACATTGTTAAACATTATAAGGATTAGTAACATTGCTAAATAAATGTTCTTTAGATTAAAATATATTACAACTATATCATGTAAAAAACCTATGTCTACTACCACTAAATCTACAAAGCCTAACCTATACATTCCCTATTAAACACTGCTGCACATCTACATCTCTTGTTTTATCAATTTCGGAAATTATGTCAAGGAAAAAAATGTTAACAACATATATTATTCTTGTCATTCCTCTCCAAACAATTCAAATATCTAACGAATGATAATAATATGTTGTGTCCCACTAAGAACATTCTGGAAGTATCAAAACTGATATTTTTCTGTAATATATAAGACATATAACTTAAGAATAAATAAAAAAAAACAGTTTTTAAAACCTCATGAAATCAAAAATGAGACACTAATCCATATTATACTTTACAGTAATTAGCTTGTAGACAATCTATACTGTATGGTAACCCTTAAAAGAAAAACAAAGAGAAAATAAATAAATACCCACATCAGTGTCGTACTAAATCGTACATTGTTTACCTATTCCAAATTTACCCTAAGAACACTAATATCTATACATAAATTAAGGCTAAAACTTCCCTTTATCACCTATCATAGTTATATAAGTAAATGACAGCTAAATAATATATCAACCATACTTATCAGTAATCTTAGTATAGTAGTTAATAGTATATAAACCATTTCTACAGCAAAGATCAATTAAACTAGCCCATATGCCCACACCATCATTCTATCTTGTATGTATTAATAACCTAGTTAATATTGACCTGATAACTTGTCAAAACTCTAACAATAATGGTTATCCAATAAGGCAACCCCTCGCTGATGGTTCTGTGAACATTAAGGCGTATACCAGCAACTGATAGGTCTTCATACATCTAATCAACATATACTACAAAAACGCCTATTATTAAATTGGTCTACTGGCCTTTAATGATATAAAACCCGCTATATCTAGAACACCCTTGTTCAACTTATATTATTCAGTAAATGTTACTAAAACCTCCGACCTCAGTTGTCCAACAGTTGAAAACATCTTTCATTCAGGTATCATTATTTAGTCAAAGCCCAGCACTGTTAGAGCGTCTCACCTTTTAATTATTTGCTGCCTTGTTATACAGCAACAGTGTTGGACTATGATACATTAAATTATTGTAAAACTTCAGCATGCAGTGAAATATTTTAGTAGTAAAAATGCCTCAATTTATCTAATCTCCCTTTATCAATATGTTCTATATTCCCAAAGGAAGCCATATAACTTACTTAATGGTACATTCGCAAAATCCCAACACTGTTTACTATTCCTTTTACAATCCTGTCTAACCAGAATGTATATAAATAAAAAAAAAAAAAAAAAAAAAAAAAAAAAAGGGCAGCTTTGTATTTTGTTAGCAGGCCTGACCATTCACTATCTGCATATGAACTTTATGTTATCACTAAAGTTAGACCTGTATAATTATAAATTCCTTTGAGCATCTATTACTATTCTTCCAATTTATTACATCAGGAAATCTAGAAGTAAAAACTACTAAATAATTAGAGTAATTTGTAAAAATATATATGTATTTGGGGTGAGGTTCCCTAGTATAACTGCTGCTCTCAACAATACTGTTAAATAACCACACCATTTCCTAATAAAATTGCATACCTGAATAATTAAATGTGTTATATAAAATGATTAGATGTTTTCTATGTGCTTAAAGTACAACCACTTGTAATATGATAGTGAATTTACACTTTTGTTCTTCAACACAGTTTTTCCAGTTTCCCAAGCCTGGGAAACTGCCTTCGAGTTTGCGACGAGGGACCCTTTAAACGAGCGGACTTCCGGTTGTGCCACTTCAAAACCGGCCCCAGGAGAACACTAGAAGCATTTCCTGTATCTTCATGATGAGAGAGAGTTCGTGGGAGCCATAAAATCTTGGAAATGGTTCGCGAATGATCCAGGGATGAAAGACAAGCTTTATCAGATTAGAAAGAGGCCTGCAGGACTAAAACTTAAAACAAAGGATTCAGAAGCCTCGGGTTGAAGCAAAAAACGGATCCGACCACTGTTACTGTAGCAGTCTCAACGGAAGGCCATGTTAACTCTCTGAAGCAGGCAATGACTTAAATATCTTCAAAAAGGTAGATTTTGCTTCTTTTTTTGTAGAAACTGAATATTTAGATCCATTGACTGTGAACATTAGTGTATTAGGATACTTCATTTGAAATTTAATCCATTTATCAATAAGAAATTTACAGTAAGCAGATAAAGCTTGCCTAGCTTGTCTTATTTGGAGAGGTAAATCATGAGCCACAGAAACTTTATTGTTGTTCCACATAATGTAACCTCTGTTCTTTTTAACATTCATTATTATTTTATTAACATCTTGGTAATTAAGAATTTTGACATACACTGGTCTTGATATATTTGATGCCTGCATTTCTCTCAAAGCTCTATGAGCTCTCTCTATTATTATTTGTTTAGCTGTGTCAGAGTCATTAAACAATATTGTAAAAATTTGTGTAATGGATGGAATTAAATCATTGTATTGAATATTCTCAGGTATCCCTCTGATAATTATATTATTTCTCCTGGATCTCGCCTCCAGATCCAGGATTTTTGCTTGCATAGAATGTATGTCCAGGTCATGAGTATCAGACTTTTTAGCCAGCAGTGTTATTTTATCTTCATTTTCAGATATTCTAGCTTCAGTTTTGTCCATTCTTTCTAGAATTTGACTACATGAAATGCCAAAAGACTGTACCTGCTTAGAGAGTTCTTCCAAAGCTACTTGAATGGGTATCAAAGCAGAATTGATATCCTCCATATCCGCTAACTGGTCTGGTTTATTTTTGTTCCCTGCCTTGGGAAGTTCCTATTGTTTAATGATTTTCTGCCTTTTCGAAGTTAAATCTTTTTCTGGTGATTGCAGTTCTGACAATTTAGTTTTTGTTGTTGTTGTCTCCATACTTTTATCTTGTTTTGACATTCTAAATCAGTATTGCCCTTTACTGTAGCTTGATAGTAAATAGGCCAAGTTTGTTGTTCAGACAGATCCTTTGTTTGACACTCTCTTCAGAGTCAGTCAATCGGGTCTAATCCTGTTGAATTCTTTGATTTTCCCAGATTCAAACACCTCTCATCAGATACTTGAATGGAGTAGATTTATCTTTTCAAAAGATTATTGTTAAATAGCTCATGGTATAGCTTCAGGGTTAGATTTTCCTCAGGATATATGAAGAGCTGTAGATTTGCAGTGTTCACAGAATGGCAGCCATCTTTGAATCCCCAGACCTTTTCATTTCTAATATACATGTGATACAAAATCGTCTACAAATTCAATTCTACAGCCATCCATCACAAAGCTCTTCCTGAATGCTGCAGTCTTAATCCATTCCTTCTGCCTGTAACTATGCCATTTTTAAGTTAACTGTTTCAGTGTGTCAGCATTTCCAGAAAATCTGTCATCTCCATGTACTCTATCTAACCAGTAATTTCCTTTAGTTACTTGACATATCTGTTGTACATATCATAATATTTTACCTCTTATTCTGATGACTCTGAAGTTTTCACTTCATGTTCTGCATTCTAAAGCCTGCTGCTTCTCTAACAAGGGTGTAGCTATGCATACTCAGTGTACTCAAATGAGTACATTTGTTTCTGAGCTTTAGCCTGAAACTTTATGAATCAAAGAGCACAGAATTATTAGAATTCTCTAAAACAGTGTTCACTAAATATTTATTTATTTATTTAATGTTTGTTGACTGGAAAAGTCCAACTGGGCACAAGCCCTTTTTCAGCAGAGGTCCATGGGGCCTCAAACAGAATAAAGATTGTTACAAATAACAAATTTTATAATACATAACCTCATACCGTAGAGGTACATACAAGGAATAACAAGAAATAAATAGAGATATTCAAAAAAAGACCGAGCAGATAACTATAGAAGAAAAGAATGAAGGGAAGTAGTTATTTTACTTTGTTTAAAAAGGCATGATTAAACTAAAAGAGAAGTGAACTTAGAGTACAATGTAGTAGATAACTGGAGTACTGCGATATGCACCAGACACCTATGGCAAACTGTAATATGTGCCATGTCACACAATATGGCACTGCATAAACAACTACAGCATCAAGGAAATATTCCTGCAGCACAGATAAGTAAAAGAACAGGCAACAGAGAACAGAGTCTGTGGATAAAACTGCAGCAGTACCACATGTGTGGTGGAGGCTGGTGCTATATAACATGCCCCTAGCAAAGAGCTGACATCTATTCCACAGCTTAAGTGTCATGACAAATGTATCACAGCATAAAAGAATGCTTGCATCATCCCAGCCAGGCTGCAAAGACTGAGCACAATGTGCATCTGACATAACCATATCCATGTAGGCTGGGGGGCAAGGCAGAATCATTGTCATTTACACAGGGAGGGGCACAGTAAAAGATGTCAGCAAATTATAACATGGGGTAGTATCACGACGGGTGAATTCAGTAGCTACATAATCTACTAGGAGATTGTGGGCATTCAAGGATCCAATCCTACAGCATTGGGATTGAGCTTTCATGTCAAAACTATTTACACTGCGGTGGCATGCAGTGTCAGAGCATGAAGCTGCAGTTCGTGTCAGGGAAGGATTAGAAATACAAAACTGACTGTGCATGTTCCCTTACAGGATATCCCATGCTGGGTGGTTAGAAAGCTTCATTGCTCATGACCTGGACAGTGGTTGCAAGCAGATTAGGTGCTTTATGTATCCAGAGGGTATATAGAAAGGATAGAACTATGGAAGCATTCATTAGCATCCTGATGATGGTTAGCTGCTTGAGACAGAGGAGCATCAACACACATGGCTTAATGGTCAGGGGTAGTAGGTTGTGCAGTTAGTGGCATCCATTGCAGAAACTACTGCCATATAAAGTGTACTAAATGTAACTGGCAGACCCTGACCACCAAACCACCAGAGATGCAGCCTGCTCATTATGTTAATCAGAGAGCAGACTAATAGTTCAATGTAGCCCTTTGGGCTAACATGGTATCTGGATCTGGCCATTGCCCCAGCCCTAACATCATACTTTGTTTGTTGTCCAGCTCTCCTCATCTTCAGTGGATTCTCTCTGTCAGTCTTTGTCCAACCAGTGCCATTGTTGCTGTTGTATATACCACCCCTATCTGTTAGTGTATGCATTTTGTTTGCTAGGCTGTCCCTGCTACCTTCCCTTTTTCCACTATCTCTTCAAAAATGTTCCTTTCTACCTACCCCACCAGCTCTTCTTCTTTGTGTATTACAAATGGATCTGCCTCTTCCACAAAAACAAAAAAACAAAAAAAAAAAAAGAAGAAGATTGCCATTCCTCCCCCTGCTGTCATACTCTATGGTTATACTTGTATATTTCCCTCTGCTTGCTGCATTCTGCTTTACTATCATCCCCTTTCCTTCCCATTCCAGTGATGAACTGAGTTAGCACTTTGCTGAGCTGACCTTCTGTAAGCTACCTAGATGGTGCTGCATTGTGTACAAGCATACATACGAACTGTGCCATGCTACCCATCTTAGCCACATTTGCCATGCCTTCAAGTGCTATTTGTCCACTGTGTCAGACTAGCACTACTCTTCCTTGGAGCACGGCCCTCCTGATTAACTTTACAGTACTTTGCTCAGTATCTTGGTGCTGTACTGGTTCTAATACAGCTGATTAGGTTTGGACCATGTAGTACTATCTGTTGCACAGCATTTAGTACTGAGCAGGTATGCATCTGATTTTCAGTCAGTTGCAGTGCAACATATCATGATTTCAGTACAGTCATGATGTGAAGTTTCATATAATATAGCCTTACCTGAAATTATGTGTATTTATTACAGGTTTCTGTCGCTAAGAATACTTTTAAATGTTAGATATCTAAATACATTTGGCAAGCAGAAAAGTTCAACTGTCTAGGTCCGATTTTTAATGGCATCCCTGGAAGGAGCTTGTTAAAGCCATTAAGCACATGGCCTCTTTTAAGAGGTTACCTACTTACAGTCACACAGTAGGCAAAGAGAAACTGAGGAAATCAAACTCAAGACTACAAGATATAACTCATTAGCAGCTCAAGGCCTTCCATCCACAATAACCTGACAGAATGCCACATCAGGGAAAAATCAGTATGGATGGCATTCATTGAACCAAGTATACAGAATGAACATTACAGCTGAAAACAAAGTGAAATTGTACAAGCAGTGACAATACATAGCAATGGTTATTTAGTAATATTAAGGTACAGTTTTAAGCAACATGAACCAAATAAAATTAATGATAGCAAAATGACCATCCTAACTAATATTTATTCATTTATTTATTTTATTTTACATTTGTTTACCAGGAAAGTCCAACTGGGTATATGCCCATTTCCAGCAGAGGCCCGGGGAGAAAAGCTCCATATATTCAGACATATGAGATTTACATAATATAAGAGTGCAATCTAGCATATCAGATGAAAAAAGAAACAGTATAATTATAGTAAAGACACAGTTCAACAGGAGAAATGACCTATATGTCAGAGTGTAATCTCACAAGGAAGGCTCCATATATTCCGACAAGCAAAATTTCATATAATATAAGAGTATAATCTAGCATTTCAGAGGGAAAAAACAGCGTATTTATAGCAAAGACACAGTCTGACAGGTAATGACATATGTCAGAGTATAATAACAATATAAAGTGCAAGACATTTGCCTAGTTGTATTAATTTCTCACATAGAGAAAAGAGTAAACATCGTACTGCAATCATCTGTTAGTTAAAGGATTTGAACTATAATTTAATTTATGCCACAAATGAAATTCAAGCTGCTTTGCAAGTGATTTTTAAGGTTGCCTTGAATGCATATTTCTGAAGAGATGTAACAGAAGTTACAAGTGAGTTTATTTCCTTGTTGTAACAAAATGCCTAGCTCTTCAAACTTGTTCTAGATTTTAGGTATAGAGACCAGTCTCCCAGCTGAGGCCTAGAGCTCATGTAGAGTTTGTCTATGTTTTGTTTTTGCACTTTTAGTACCATACCTGTATTGTAGACTGTGACTGACAGTATCATCGGTAATATGAAGAAAGATAAAATTACAAGGGGCCTTCATGTTGACATACCAAGGGTTTTGAAACTGTCAGTCACCACCTATTACTCAATATTCCTGGTAAATTTAATTTTGGAAGTGGTATTTTAAACTGGCTTAAAAGTAACTTGGAAGATAGAACCTTCCAAGCCTTTACCTATAAATCCATCTGATAATTGGGTACCTTTATTGCTGGAGTACCACAGGGTCACTCCTAGTCTCTCTTCTCTGACTTTATTAATGATTTAACATACAACTTTAATTTCCTCATTGTAGTCATGTATGTCAAAGATCTTCTTTGTGATGCCAATAAATTCATTGCTGATCTGCAACACAAATTACAAGTGAGTTTCATAGCTCAGTGCAACTAGACTTACAACAACATACTTTTAGTCAATTCTAATAAATCCAGTCTGAAGTCAGAATTAAATGGTCTTCCCCCGTTTACAGTAACAACACAATTCCTAATTACAGAAGATATTTTGGCCTGACTTTACTTTATGCTTGCCTTCAAATACTTAAAATGCTTTGTTGGTGCACTAATTGTATATGCTTTCTTTTCCACAAATGAATGTCAAATTTCAAGTATATACTGCGCAATGAAATTCCTTATTATTATTGTACTGACATCAACAGAATGGATTGGAGGGACATTTATATCTTGCTGAGGATACTGCTGTTCTGGAACAGACTCCTTCCTTAGCCTTTAAACAACATACAGACAAGGTTGTTAGTAAAACATTTGTTGAGCTAAAGTTATGCTTTTTTTTATTATTTTGTATTTCTTAACTAGAGTAGAGTACTGCTCCACGTGGACATTTTTCAAACTCATTCCAGGAACACATTCTAGTAAAGTGACTTGCTAGCAAAGTATGCAAATGGAGGCTGAGAGGATCAAACCACTTACTACATGAAGCAGCTTGTTAACAGCATATAGACTTAATCATGTGGGCTAACTGCTATAGGCTCTCTTGTCTCTCCCTGCAGCTTTTGGACTACAGCAAGAAATATCCATCATCATCTTCTTTCGGCTGTTCCCATTATGGGTCACCACAGCGGATCATCTGTTTCCATTTCTTCCTGTCCTCTGCATCTTGCTCTGTCAGACCAACCACCTGCATGTCCTCTCTCACCACATCCATAAGCCTTATCTTAGGCCTTCCTCTTTTTCTGTTACCGGGTAGCTTCATCCTTAGCATCTTTTTCCCAATATACTCAGCATCCCTCCTCAGCACATGTCCAAACCAATGTAATCTTGCCTCTCTGGCTTTGTCTCCAAACCTTCCAACCTGGACTGACCCTCTAATATACTTAGTCCTAATCCTATCCACACTCATCATACCCAGTACAAATCTTAACATCTTTAACTCTACCACATTCAGCTCTGATCCTGCCTTTTTGTCAACGCCACTGTCTTCAACCCATATAACATAGCTGATCTCACTACCCTCTTGTGGACCTTCCCTTTCACTCTTACTGGTACTCGTCTGTCACAAATCACTCCTGACACTCTTCTCCACCCACTCCATCCTGCCTGTACTCTCTTCTTCACCTCTCTTCCACACTCACCATTACTCTGAACTAATGATCCCAAGTATTTAAACTCATCCACCTTCGCCACCTCTACTCCTTGCATCCTCACCATTCCTCTATCCTCCCTCTCATTCACACACATATATTCTGTCTTAGTCCTGCTGACCTTCATTCCTCTTCTCTCTAGAGCATATCTCCATCTGTCCAGGGTCTCCTCTGCCTGTTCCCTACTCTCACTACAGATCACAATGTCATCTGCAAACATCATAGTCCACAGGGACTCCTGTCTGAGCTTGTCTGTCAACCTGTCCATCACCATTGCAAATAAGAAAGGGCTCAGAGCTGATCCTTGATGTAATCCCACCTCCACCTTAAATGCATCCGTTACTCCCACCACAGACCTCACCACTGTCACACTACCCTTGTACATACCCTGCACCACTCTTACATACTTCTCTGACACTCCCAACTTCCTCATACAATACCACAACTCCTCTCTAGGCACCCTGTCATATGCTTTCTCTATGTCTACAAAAACACAATGCAACTCCTTCTGACCTTCTCTGTACTTCTCCATCAACACTCTCAGAGCAAACATCGCATCTGTAGTGCTCCTTCCCGGCATGAAACCATACTGCTGATCACTAATCATTACGTCCCTTCTTAACCTAGCTTCCAGTACTCTTTCCCATAACTTCATGCTGTGACTGATCAGTTTTATCCATCTGTAGTTACTACAGCTCTGCACATCACTCTTATTCTTAAAAATCGGTACCAAAACACTTTTTCTCCATTCCTCAGGCATCCTCTCACTTTCCAAGATTTCATTAAACAATCTGGTTAAAAACTCCACTGCCATTTCACTTAAATACCTCCATGCTTCCACAGGTATGTCATCTGGACCAACAGCTTTTCCATTCTTCATCCTCTTCATAGCTGTCCTTACTTCCTCTTGCTAATCCATTGTACTTCATGATTCACTATCCCCACATCATCCAACCTTCTCTCTCTCTCATTCTCTTCATTCATCAACTCCTCAAAGTACTATTTCCATCTCCTCAACACACTCTCCTCGCTTGTGAGTATGTTTCCCTCATTATCCTTTATCACCGTTACCTGCTGCACATCTTTCCTAGCCCGGTCCCTCTGTCTAACCAATCGGTACAGGTCCTTTTCTCCCTCCTTAGTGTCCAACCTTTCATACAACTCTTCATACACCTTATCCTTAGCCTTCGCCACCTCTCCTAAAATAGAAAATGGCCTGTTATTGTTATCCTTTCACCCCATTTCTAAAACACACAAATTACAAATGATCAAAAATAAAATATAGCGATGGATGAAGGCAAAAGAGTACAAACAACATACCTCAACATGGCCATAGCTTTTGATACAATTTCCCACCCAAGCATAGCAGTATGCTAAATAAATTGGGAACAAACCCCTATGTCACTTCAAATGTGTCCCCTGCAGATACGGCAAATGCACGGCTCAAAAAGACAACATATTAGTCCAAAATAAGGGGTGGCCATTTTGATGGTTTATTTCAACTATAATGGACATTTCTTGGTGTATGTACTGATTACATTTTCTATTGGGATCACCATTGATGCATTTTTTGGTATAGCCTTATAGCTGGGACTTTGGCATTTAACCTAAACAACAGGTTGTTTGTGCCTTTTTTCGTTCTACTTTTGGTCCTGCCTGGGTATTGTGAACTTTTTATACATGAACAACATGGACAAATGTTTTCTGTCTGTTCTGTTATGCTTATGCATATTTGGGGATATTAATGACAGCTTATGCTTGCATTTTATTACCTGATCAGTCAATTTTTCCTGTATATATATTTGATGAAGGAAGGAATATAGTATTGTACTATTTTTACATTGGATTATTCGGGCATCAGCTATATTAGATCAAGCAATATGTTCTTTGTTGATTCTATGTATGGTTACTAATTGTATTATCATTAATAGAATAACATTTTTGATATCAACTGTGGTCTTGGGGTTCTAAGTGACTAAGGCTGGTTTGAATAAGAGCTGCCCAAATGGGTTTGCCCCATTACATATTGTTTGATAGGTCGCATATTTGTGTAGGGATAATACTTTCAGTCGGGAGCTTACTTCAGGGGACATTGCTATCAGTTTTATTTGTAAAGGTTGCACTTTTTTGTAGGTTATTATTAGACTTTTTAGAGCACATCTGTTCTGAACATCACAATAGTGGCTGGTGAGGTACCATCAGAATTGGGACATCCGTTCTTTAGTTATTTTGAACGGAATGCTTTTTTCGGACATTTCAATAGTATCTCACTTACCCAATTAGATAATTGAGGCATATGTTCTTGATGATACCATATACTCATTTTACCTGCTTTTTGGTATCTTGAACATTGGGAAATCATTCTATATTGGCTTATACATTTATCGTTTTTTGAATACTAAATATTTTAAACCTTACGTTTAGATGTTTGGCAGGATTTATTGCTGATACCAGTTGATTGATTAATTTAATCAATACTTTATGACTGTGTGGGTTTAGTGGACTGAGTTTGTGTTACAAGACCTCAATTTTATACACCTTTAAATATGGATCCAACACTGTGCACACTCGAGGGCTGTCCATTATTGTCGTTTTTTCTTGACCAACTATTTGTGGTTTGGCCTTTTTATTTTTATTTTTTGCTGTGGTTGATATGGTCCTGTACTGTACTTGAATGTTTTCATTATAGGGTGGGTCTTCTTGAAGCTTATGTGTATGAATCCACCTATTTAAATACTACAAAGATATATAGCATTACTTATTTATAACTGGTTTTGGTACCTGATATCAGGTTCTTATTAAGTAGGGGCTAACATTATACTATGTGTAGCAGCTTTTTAGCATGGATCCATCCATTTAAACATTACAGAGATATATATCACTACTTATTTATAATTGGTTTTGGTACCTGACGTCAGGTCCGTATCAAGTAGGGGCTATTATTGTACTCTGTGTAGTAGCTTTGATTATCAATTGGATTTTTAGAGGTACGTAGCACCACTCATTTTGGGTTTGTATAAACACTAAAACCCTTTGTTTAGTTGTTCATCACACTTTTTGTCTCTATAATTTTGGATGTGGTGGCTATCATTGTCCTCTCTAGTTATATCTTGAGTTCTGGTATGCATTTACATTGGGCACAACACAGCTTTAATATTGCTGGTCCACAGTAGTTGTTTTGGGTTTAAAGTTGGTCCTCTTTATGTGTGGTTCAGTCATGGGTCCTGATTTAACAGTGATTAGTATAACTATTTATTATAGTTCATGAGCTGGTTCATTTGTAAACAGTATTTGATTAGGTCTTTCACACACATACTGTCCTAATTCCCACTTATACAATATACCTGGCCCTTGTTTCTGAATATATAGCTCTTATATTAATATTTGTCCAGGATGGAGCTAAGCCAACTTTTAAGGAGTTTGTCCTCTGATTGTGATAACATTGGAATTTCTGGGTTAGGAACACCAGGTAATTTGCTTGATGAGTCTGACAATAATCCACATATGCCCAACTGTAATGAGGTGTTCTCCAGGTTATTGAGAAGCATGACAACCCTCAGGACCAATGTTTGGCACCTCCATTTATATAAGGCCTATTTAGCCAAAAATATTTGTCCTAGATTCCTTCGGGTCCAGATTTAGCCGTTGGTGCCTATGATGGATCAGGAATTAGATCAGCAATGGTGTTCTGTGCAACAACAAGCCTCTATGGGTTTGTAGAAGCTTTGGCTTCATATTATAATCAATGTATTGACCAGGTTCTGCTTGAAGTAACAAAATTATATGAGGACACCAAACCATTTGAGGGACAAGCAAGTTATCAAACTTGCCTACAACAGCTTAGTCAAGAGCTACTCACATTAGAGAAACAATTGAGGGATAGAAATATTCATAAGTTCAATAGGGATCAGGCTGATTATGACCGAGGTAGACCATTTGGATCACAGAAAAATGTCAAATTCAATAACAGTGGGAGCAAACCAAACAAAAGGAAGTGACTCAGGTCTATTTTGAGGAAAACAACTACATCCTTTGGTGGGACATCAGGGGAAGAGTCTTCTTCTATGACTGACTCTGAAGCAACATATTCCATGACCTCACCTACACTCAAACGTAGCCACACAGACATCCCTTTAGGGGCCACAAACACAGGGCAGGGCACAAACATCGTAAACATGCTGAATGTAGAGACATTACTACAATTAATGAGCAACAAATAAGTGAATGTCAGAATGTTTTGAATATTTCTTCATATTCTCTCACACCCACTGAAGTGGATTTGTTGAGAATAAAGGCCTTAATTTTGTCCCAGCATTCTTTGTGGCTGAAGATGCTTTTGCTGCTGACATTAGTGCTTTTTGCCATACCTTAAATTTAAAATTATTTTTTGGACAACATGATGCTTCAGTTGATAAATCCTTTCATTTTCAGAAATCCAGCTTTATGCCACCCACACAGCCGGCAGTCCAAGCATTTATGATTCAAGATCGACATCTATATTATTGGGACATGGGACCCACATCACATAATCTCTCAAAGGATCAACAACAAGCTGTACAGGAACCTAAGTCTAACAAGAATGTTGCCATTCTGCCAGCTGACAAAGGGAATGTTGCTGTTGTTATGGACTGGGTAAAATATAATATTGAAGCCCTTAGACAGTTAAACAACAGATGATACTACATGCCCATGCCACTGGATCCTATGAGTACATTTAAACAACAGACTGACACCTTTATTAATCTGGCAGTGGAAGAAGGGATTATATCTGATACTGTTTCCAAACATTTAATGGTATCTGATCCTCAGAAACAGTATCTTTATTTACTACCCAAAATCCACAAATCAAATTCTGACCCCCCCTAGTAGACCAATTGTATCTGGTCGTGGCTCCCTTACTGAACCACTGTCTGTATATCTAACACAATACCTTCACCCATTACTCAAATACGTTAGAGCCCATATCCAGGATACGACTAAGTTCCTCCAAATCATAGCTGACAGTCAGATTGAATCAGGGTGGTCTTTATGCACATTAGATGTGTCAGGCCTGTACACTAACATACCTCATTGGGCTGGGCTTTTAGCCATTGAACATTAGTTGACCATTTCTGAACTGTACCTACCATGTTTTAGCACTTTTCTCATTAGATTAACTGAACATGTATTAACCAAAAATGTCTTTTATTACAAAGACAATTGTTTTTGGCAGATTCATGGGATGGCTATGAATCTCTTTATCTTTTGCCCCCATTTATGCCAATTTATTTATGGCATACATAGAGGAACAACTAATCTATGATACGCTCCATAATCTGTACCTGTCTGAAATGGATATCTGGCGTCGTTATTTGGATGACTGTTGATTAGTCTGGAAAGCAGATGTTGCTTATCTAGAGGAGTTTATGGACTATATTAATAGTAATAAATTGGGTATTCAGTTCACGTGTAACCATGGTATGAATGAAATCACCTTTCTAGATGTCCTGGTTACAAGGAATGCTGATGATACCTTAGATACTCAGGTATTCCGCAAATACTCTCAATATAATTCATTGTTACATGCTTCCAGCCACCATCCACCCCACATTATACGTCTCTTCTGATCCCAACAAATATGAAGATTTCAGGCTGGACATGGTTAAAAGATTTAAAACCCGGGAGTACAAGCCAGGCACTGTCACCATGGCCTGTCGGGAGGTGTCATCACTAGATAGGAAGGATCTTTTGGCATATAAGGATAAGGCCACCCAAGATTCACCATCCATTAGGTTTATCGCAATGTATGGATGGTACACCCATGTACTTTCCCATGTAGTTCAACAAAATTGGAATATCTTCATGTCAGATGATAGACTGGCCAATATGCTCCAAGAAAGATGTCTTTTTGGATACAGAAGTGGCAAAACATTAGGGTCCCATTTCAATCATTATAAACATGGGACATCTAATTCTAACACATTATATCAGTCTAGCCTAACAGGGGGACTTCTTTTTTTATATGTTTTCCATGTGGACATTGTGTTCATTGTGCCAGAATGGATAAAATTAAACAATTTAGCAGCTGAAATACTAGCAGGGTTTTTGACATCAGATTTTTTGCAAATTGTTCCAGTGAATGGGTAATTTATCTAGCAACCTGCTCATGTCTGGCATTCTATGTTGGTCAGATGTCCAGGCCAGTTAAATATCGCATTGGCAAACATCTGAGTGACATCAAACACAAAAGAATCAGCAATGCTCTTTACAGACATGTATTAATACATCCCACTGCAACCTTTAGATTTATAGTTACTGACATTATACAAGGTGATAAAGGAAATAAGATTGGCTGGCACACTATATTGAATCAAAAAGAAAAAAGATGGATAATCAGGCTAGGTGGTTTGTTTCCACCTGGGCTCAATGAGCAATTATGACAGCCAATCAATTTGAGTTGCTGTCGTCATTTTGTAATAAATATGGCTTTTTGTGAGTTCTTTCTTTGCACTGAGGAAGGCATTGTTATTATTGCTGAAACCAGTCTGTTTTTTTTTTTTTTTGCCATTACATGGATTAACAAACCCCTATGTCATCCACTGGATTGCCAACTGGTTCATATATAGGATGCAGATAATCAAAACAGGGAAAGTTACCTCCACAAAGAGACAAATCACCAGTGGAATCCCCCAGGTTCTGTGCTGGTACCTTTCATGTTTAACATCTACTTTTCTGAAGTAAAAGCCAGTATTAAAGTGCTCCGTCTGATTACATTTGCAGATGACTGCAAGCTAGGAGCAGTCATTGAGTCCTCAAATGACTTAGCCATTCTGCAGGAAGGTTTGTCCCATATAAAAAATTGATAGCAAATAATGGACTGAAACTAAATGCCATATGAAAGAATTGATAATACTGCAGTACAATGGAATTAATTGGAAACAACTGAAATGAGACTGGAATTAATATTTTTATCTCTTAATTACACAAACACGTGCTGAATAGGTGCCTGAGCAGGTGCCAGTCTCCCCTTTATGGGCCAAGTCTTTTCGAACTTTTCAAAATAAATTCTGCACACGCTGTAGTTCAGTTAGGAATGCTTTATTGGATGTTAACAGTATCTAAGTACCTTCTCCAATAACAGTGCTGATTAACAATAACAGTCTATAGAAATTCTGGAATGCTGGATAACAGTAACACTGCTGATAAATATCCAAAGTTTCTCCATGTATATTTTGATTCTCCTGAACAATATAAACTGAAAGTGTCTGCACTACAAAGGCCTTTTGCATATCAGTCCAAAAGTTAACTTAACTGACTGAACTAACTGTGTCTGAAATATTTCCTAATAATACCAAAACCCTGTACTGTTTTACACGCATCTTTAGCCGTGGTTTTCAAACCTTATTTTGCATATGCTTCACAGTGCCTAACTGCCTACTCTTTATCTAGCATTTCACTGCAAGTACATATATTGTTTCCTTGAGAAAGGAACATTCTGTAGCTTTCCCTTGAAAACTGTTACTTCTGCACATCTCATGCTTAGCCAGCAAGATTATCTTTTTCTTTTTACTCAACTGTCTTTCCTTGAAACTCAATGCGTATGTGAAAACACAAGTAAAAGTAATGTCTTTCGGCTTTTCCCAGTTAGGTGTTAACACAGCGGAACGCCGGTCCGCTTATGATTGGCAGTAGATTTTTACAGTGCCGAGGTGCCAGCCCGATGCCCAACCTTCAACAAAGGCACACCCATTCACGCATGCACCTACCTGCATGTCTTTAAACATTACTCGGCCTGAGGAGGACATGTAGACTCCACACAGAAGGTGCTCCAGCCGAGAATCGAACGGGAGAACTTCTTGCTGTGAGGCGACAACGGTAACTGCTGCACCACCGCAGCCTTCATATGTGAAAACACAAGTCTGACTATATTTTCAGGCCTATTATTCTACCTTAATGTACTATAGTGAACTCACTAAGAATTAGAGGAAAAACCCTCAGTCTAACAACAAAAATGCATTTTTGTGTCCATTTAGAAATTATCTACTCTGGGGAACTACTCCAATGACAATATGCCACTAAGAGTTGACCCAGCTGTTCATCTATTTTGGGAATTTATACGGACGGTGACCTAACTTTTGACAAACATGTGCTCGTTGTTGTAAGAAAGTCCTTCTACATTACACAACTTATAAACAAAGGGATTGTGTCTAGATCTAGGGATGTCATTGTCCCTCTTTACTCAGCCCTCATTGGGCCAGTCATTGAATATAATGCCCCATTTAGCATGTATTTGTCCAGACACAAGCAACAACTGGAGTGTCCACAGATTCCTTACTAAAGGATACAAGGCCTAAATAATATGTCATACATGGACCGACTCAAAGCCCTGTCACTATACTCAGTATCCTACAGACTGCTAAGAGGTGACTTGTGTCTGGCATACAAGGCATCCTCTGACCCATTTCTAATGGATTTACTGCACATCAGTAAGTCAAATGGCACTATAAATACCCAGTCTAGAGATCTAAACCTTTTCTGCAACATCAATAGAATGGTTTGGAGAGACATTTATATCTTGCAGAGGATGCCTCTGTTCTAGAAACAGACACCCCATCCACATAAAACAAAGTTCATCCCTATACATATTCAAGCTTAATTTAGATCTATGGATGGGAAACTGAAACTATACCCCAGGACTTCACCTTATACTACTAATGGAGAGGGGAAAGAGCTCCTAAATGCTTTATCTTATGCATGGGTCCCCTCACATTATCCATGGTATAATCCCAGTTATTATCATTAGGGGTAATATATAATTATCAACCAAAGGATGGATAAGCCAGTCTATAACCAATGGTATAGGTAATTTATTGCACAAAAACAGAAATTGGCTAGGCTTAAAATGGATCACAAAGGCAGCTGGCCTGGCGCTTACCTCTAAACCTATATGCAGATTTGTTTTGTTTGCAGATGCGTAAACCCACCACTGTGACATTTTGAAAGCATTCAGTTGGCTACTAATAAATAACAGAGCTGCACTCTGTTATTGAAAATCAACACTAGTGCAATGTCCTCCATTAAGCACAAAATTGCCTCTCAGGCATCAAAAGCATTCTCTTAGAGACAATCTGCATGAAGTCATTATTTTAATTAGATTCCATTTCAAAGCAACTATAAGAAAAAGGGCATTTACCAAGCTGAGGACATCCAAATGGAATAACCTTCCCACAGAAGTAAGAAAAGAAAGGACTTTGGTTTCGAAACTAAATTTAAACAACATGTATGTCAATGACCTTCTGCTTACAGGAGACCCTTCTGTGGAGTTTTTTTCCCTGGGCCTCCTCTGAAAAAGGCTACACTCCAGTTGGACTATCCTGGTAAATAAAGATCAGTAAATAAAATAAACATCTACTTAATGAAGCTGTTTGTATCTGGTTTTAGGATTCTTGTTAGGAGATAATGTTAGGATATGTTTCTTTCAATATGCTCAGCTGCTGTTTTCTCTTGTTACCATTTGCAAGTGTGCTAACAGTGCAGGTTGTAGTTTTATACTTTTGATTAACTTGCTGTATAAATATTGTATACTTCAATTGTAAAACTTACATTATGTATAGCAGTCTTCCTTATTTCAGTTTTGTGAACCTATTTTGCCAGTTGTATGTATCTAGTCTATGTTCACTATTGTCCTTTTGGGATCTAGATTGTAGCTAAAAAGCGTCAACTGACCAGTCCATTTATGCACTTATCACTTTGTAATAAATTAATAACTAAATACAACAGAAGAAAGACAACATAAATTATTATCAACTTAAAGATACAAGAGATTATATAAATATTGAATGATAAGTTTTTGTCATACTCATGGATTATAGGTTCATAGGTTCATAGGTAGGTACTAGGCTATCGGCCCTAGGGCCCATACAAGCCTAGCCAAAAAATGTACCCTGACTTTTGCCACCCAAGAAAATTATTTGCCTGTGCCCCTGTCGAGCAGAGCCACAGAAGTGATCCCTGGGGTGAATTTCCCATTTCCCATCCAATCATCAAGATTTTTCTTGAAGAGTGCTAATGAGGAGCTCTGTTTGACATAGATAGGTAGTCTGTTCCAGAGTATGGGAAGTCTCTGGGACATGAATCTATCCCTCCAGCATGTTCTGTTTATTGTGGTGACAAGGTTAAGGTCTCTAGAGCATGTAGCTCGGAGGGATTGGGATTTCTTTAAGTGGAGCACGTCCAACAGCTCTGGGTTTGACATAGCTTTGTATGTTAGGCAGAGATCGCCCCTGA